>NC_072476.1:27461556-27594056 GCF_027574615.1 Eptesicus fuscus
GCTTGTCCTTCCAAAGCTTCTCCAGGGTGACAGAAGAGCAAAAGCAGCAAAACAGCCCGGCAGTGCAGGGTGCGTGCAGTAAATGTGTGCACGAGGCCTTGGGGACGGGAGAAGAAATACAACAGGAGCAACGCTACACGATGGTAGACTGAGACCCAGGGTCAAGGCCCTTCAGTGCCCCTGGATCCTGAGGAAACTGAACTGGGTCCTAAGTCAACAAAAAAGTAGAGAGTGAAAGCAGAAAGATCAGACCGGAGAAGGGAATGCAACACGTTCACAGAACAGAGGGAGGGGATATAAAATAGACAAAGGTGGAAAGAACAGGACTCCTGCAGGGTCCACGTGGTGGAAAAATGAGGCTGTAGGGGAAGACGGAGAAAAGGGGCGGGGGGTTGTTGGGGAGGTGGAAAAACGCTCAGAGGGAGTGGAGGAGTAGGAGAGGTGGAAGCAGAGAGGAGAGTGGTTAGATGTGAAGTGGAGTTCAAGACCTGGTATTCAGACATCCGTCTGGGTAAAGATAAGGTTGAAGTTTTGGTCATTTGTGTTGATTTCAGAGCAGAAGGGATGTTCACTGGACACAAGGAAGTCAATGAATCATGTTTACAATGAGAGGTTTCCTTGGCGACCAGCCCTCCGTATGCCAGTCTGACAGGCGTGCTAACCAATGTCAGGCTCCATAGCACCCAGATCCAAGGTACTGGGGGAGGGCGGACCCTGGAGAAGGGAAAACCTGCCAGATGGGCCAATCACCTGAGCTGAGAAGGAGGATCATCCACCTCATTTAGGAAGGAGCGGGGATTTAACTCCGGTCTGAGCTGTAACTCAGCGCTCTCCAGGCCATACCGGCCTAAGAAATCCACATCCATGGCCAGAGAGAGCTCATACAGGCACATGCTCACCTGGGACCCCGGCTGCGAGCTCCAAACAAGGAATGAGCCTGGCTAACGTTGTTTTCTACGCCACAGCGACTGAGTTTCTGAGAAGGACAGTACCCTTCTCAGGTTTGAAACATCTCATTTGAACCATCTTCATGAACTCTCATACAGTTTTGACAAGTACCTTTTGTTTTGAGTAAGGAAAAAAAAAAAAAAAAGAAAGCAAGGAAGAGAGACATGCACCAAAATAACCAGCTTTAACAAATGGCCACTGGTTTAAAAATAGAGCCGGGGGTTAAGTCTTCGCCTTTATCTCGGTGGCTGACCTTGCTAATACAGTATGTAGATCTCTTGCCAACTAATCGGCAGACTGTAAAGCAGGGCTTCACGCTGTGGTCAATGATCTGTAACAGGGATGAATGAGAGGGTTTAGCAGCCAGGATCTGTAGCCTGCTATCTGTATCTGACAGCTGTCACCCTCTCTGCAGAGGCCAAGGCCTAGACCTTCATTTAAAAGCAGCATGGCTGATCAGATTACTGGGACAGTGTGTCAAAACTGACTGTGCTGAACTAGGGAGACAGAACGTAAATCTATAAATAGCTGTCTCGCTGCCTCCAGGAAGCACTGAAGGATAACCAATATTGAGCAGCAAATGCAATGTTTAGTCTTTGCAGCCGGTGGGACACGGCCGCCGGCCAGATCAGAAGGCGCGCTCTATGATATAATGTACTGGGGGGATCGGCTTTATGGGCAAGAATTTAAAAGACTTACATTCCTGGCAGTGGTAATGGTCACACGGCAATAATTGGTTTGAACCAACTTTATGAGCTAACAAGGTCCCCTAGCACTTAATAATGTCCTCAGGGCACAGGGCTCAGCAAGTCACCTTTCCCATAACGTGCGGCCGCCTGTTTCCAACAGTCCACGGGGACCGCCGGTGTTGAAACACAGGGAGTGATAAAATAAGAGGCTCTCCATTTGATATCTATTACAGATGTCAACTGGGTCTTCAACCAGAACAGCTGCACAAAGCACTTGGGGGAGAGCGGAGCATCATGAGGGTGAGTTATCTATAGAGCATGTTGATAGCGCGGCTTAGGCCTGGACGTCGCCGGGTTATAAATGAGCCAGCTGACATTTTATAGTATGTACCAACTCTTCCAAGAACCATCTGTCACTCTTCAAGGTTTCCGCTGATAAAACTGGGATGTCTAAAAATTTGTCAACAGCCTCGGAAAGTAACCCTGAGGTCATGTCAGAGGGTGACAAAGTACGTGCTTACTCGACATGCTACACACGGAACTCTGGTGGCGACAGTGTGGCAAAGGTCCCTCTGGGTTGCAGAGTTCCAAATCGGCTTTGCTGTGGCCCCCAAGGATGTGGACAGCGAGATGGTGTGTTCCAGGAACAGTGTGTCCTAACCCAGCAAACGGAGACCACACCTCACCCGGGTGGAGAAAGTGGAAATGAGGCAAATGAGTTTTCTCCAAGGCTGGTGCCATTGCCCCAGCTCTTTCTTAAAAGGTCCAACTTAAATAATACTTTTCAAACGTAATAACAACAAGAAAAACCGTATTAATAACAGCAGACACTCCCACGTGCCAGGTACAGTTCTAAGAGCTATACGTGCAGAGCCCATTTAGTCCTCACAGTCTGGTGGGACACAGGTCCCGTAGTATCCCCACTTTGCATATCAAACCGGAGACACAGAGGCTGAGGAACCTGCTCAAGGTCTCACAGTTAGGAGGAGGGAAGTCAGGATTCAGACTTAGACAGGCTGGCTCCAAGGCTGCCAGAGGTATTCCTCCTTAACCCCCCAGATGCCCCATCGAGAAGAGACTTGTAGACACAGGTAGAAAGTGAACCTGCGGAAAGGCAAGATCAAAGTGGCTGATCTAGATTCTGTAGGAATCAAAAGAGAAAGAAGAAGAACAAAGCCACCTGATGGCTGGCTGACTGGCTTCATTCTGTAGTGTTGATGCAGCACACCTGTCCCGAGTACCTGTCTCCAGGCGCCAGGCCAGGTAGGTTGAGGGGTACCAAATGGCTAAAGAAACAGCCTCTGAGAAAGCCAGGCCAGTCTTTTTGCTCAGATGGGGACCTCTACTCTGATGCCCCTACCCTTTGCTTTGGCCTCTTCAGACCTGAAGGCGAGAAAACACCTTTATTGAAGGGATGCAATGTGTGTATGTAGTGGTGGTGATTGGGGGGGTGGGGGGCGGGGCGAGGAGAGCAGCCACCTCGCGGCTCTCAGGCCAATGGGGAAACATCACAGGGAATCGCTCTGAGCACATGAATTGATAAGCCTTCAGGCTGACATCCAGGCCCCTCTGTTCGAGTGCTGCCGGCCAATTCGGGGCCCCTGCTGGCACTCTGTGCTGCCCGGAAGAGAGTGGAACAGGCCTAATTAAAAAGTTCCATGTGCTCCCCTGGCTTTCAAAGTGTCACACTGGCTGGCTGTCACTGTCTCTTGGAGCTGAGAGAAGTCACTGGAGATCATTTATTTCATCCTTCCTGGATGCTACCATTACTGGACCCAAAGATGGGGCCCCCAAAAGGTTAAGTAGCTTGCCCAAAGGGCAAACAGCCAGAAAGTGGCAGAACCAGGACAGAACCCAGGTCTGAGAACTCCCAATGGAAACTTCTTCTACAACCCCATACAGCCATCCATGGAATGGCATAATACCCCGAAATCAGTAAATTCAATCACATCAAATGTGTGTTCTGGAAAAAGTCAAGAATGAAGAAATAGAGTTTGAAGACCATTCAACATTCATGAGGTGGGCCCATTGCAGGCCGCTGGGGAAGTTCTCTGGTGCAAAGGTTTCCTAATAAAGGGCTTCATTGGCCAGTCGGACGGAGGCATGCACACACGGATATTTTGCTTCTGGCAATACCTTAAACTCCCAGTTAGGCAAGTACAGGAAACAGCAACGGCCTTGAGAGTGCAGCATGGTTTATACATGGCATACACATCTTGGAGGATTTGGAGAAATCTACAAGGGATCCGATGCTTTTCCACCTATTGACATTTACAAAGCAGTTTAAATCATGCATGAGAGGCCTCAGGCACATGCAGTTCACAAAACACAACTCTGAGCTCCCAGGGAATTTAAGCTGACCAACACTCTTTATTAGAACCGACAGTGAAAGACAGCTATTGCGAAATTCGCACCAGAAATGCAATACCAAGATGACAGCCTTAATGCCGGTGGATATATTATGTAGATTACCTGACTCAAATCTTTCTTGTTAAATAAGTTTCATGCCTTCTTTTTTTTCTCCTCAAGAATATCCTCTGGCTTCACTGGGGGAGTAGTCCTTAAATTCCTTGATCATTCAGCTGTTTTTCAATATTTTGGACATGCTAAGTTAGCACGAAAGATCAGACAGATATTTAAAGAGTGGGAAATAGTTAAACCTTTCAATGAACAACAGAGCTGAACCATGAATTAAATACCTCAATGTTATTTTTGCTATAATGTTCCCATATTTAATTTTTAAAAAGAAACATTTCCCCCCAGGGCCGATTCATTCTAGGTATACAATTCCCATGTAATCTAAGATTTTAAATATATATAATCATCAATTAAGGATAATTTCACCTGCATGCTTTCATAGGCCAAGAATTTCAAGGAAATAATGTCCCAATGAAAACTGGCCATGGGAAAAAGACAGCAAACATACTTTTCCTCCCCGATCTTCACAGAAACCGAAATACGATGGAGACGTTTTAAATTCTGCCTGAGGAGGAGACAGAAGGAATAGGTCAACGTGACTGAGCCCAGAAGAGGAAGTCATTGGTAATTGGCATGGGCCACGCTGGCGCAGGGGGAATCTGGCGGCGGCCGAGGGAGTAAAATGGCTGTTATTTGGAGGCTTCGGAGTTGTTGGATGGATGAGATTATTTGCTTCCTATTCTAGACTTCCCGACGTGTGTGAACCTTGCATGCTCTGTGTAACCACTGCTCCATGGCGGCACCTCCTCCTTCCACCTCCTTTTCTAAGCAACACAGCAGCGGCACATTCGAAGCTACACGTCCCCCGCTGCAGTCGATGTCCACATCCCTTGCGATGCACTCGAGGGCTGTGTACAGGCTGCCTTGACCGTGCTCATCTGTTGTGCTCTAACAGTGACAGCAAAGGAGCTCCAGGACCCATGAGCACCGAGCTGTCTGTAGTCTCCATAAATCAGAGGCCACTTGCATCTAACTATTATTATGTTTCAAACACACAGAGATGCTTCAGTGATTATTAAAATACATTTCCCTATTAAAGTACAGCTAAATTCATAGTAATCCTTTATTCCTTATGTATTTTTAAAATAATTGGTCATTTCAAATATATATAAAAAAGCTGAGGGAACCTTATAAGCCCCATCTCTCATCGCTCAGCTTCAACAATGATCAACTCATGGCCAATCTTGTTTCACCTATACCCTACCATTTCCACTACCTCTAGGCTTCCAATAATTAAAAAAAATTCCAAACATTTTACCCACGTGTATTTCAGTACATGCTTTTTATATTTTTAAATTATAAGATGATAAAGGTACAACTGTTAGTGTGTAGAGCTCTAATTATTTTTAATATTCAAAAATGATCCTCAAAAAAACACACAACAACTCATAGACAAAGACAACAGCATGGTGATTACCAGAGGGAAGAGGGGTGGCCGGAGGTAGAAGAGGGTAAAGGGGGATAAATGATGATCGAAAGAGACTTGATGTAGGGTGGTGAACACACAATACAGTGTACAGATGATGTGTTACAGAACTGTACACTTGAAACCTGTATAATTTTATTAACCAATGTCACCCCAATAAATTCAATAAAAAACAAAACAAAAAAAATTATCCTACTATTCAAAAACTAAAGAACCACTTTTCTAGATGCTTCCATGGCTCTCGGTCACTTATTCAAGTTCAAGAGCAGAGAATTTCCAATCCTTTATAACCACCAGGGACTGAAAAGATGTGCATAGCTGGTGTTTAATGAAACATTTTCAAATATTTCCTATGGATACATGCACACGTAAATTCACCACGTTATTGTAATCAAAGCCCAAGAGTGACTATATTAATAGAGTAAGCTTGAATAAGACCTCCTTAAAAGATTAGTGTTAAACAGAGATATGTTAAATATCCTGTAATCTAAGTAGTAAACACAATTGCACACCTCACAGGCAAGCCACAGTATTTCAAAAGATAACAATATAGAAGCTGCAGATATATTTTTATGTGCTGGGTATAAAAATGGCCATGAATAACCACTTGAGCATCCAAGGGCATGTGCAATCCCTGAGTGACCCTTCAGACACAGAGGATGAAGATTGAGGCAGCCTGACACCCCCTACAATCAGCTAAATAAACTCCCCCCAAACTGCCTTCTGTGCATGCAGTGATGTCTTCCTCTAAATCTCAGCACTGAATGGATTGCATTATATTAATAGAACTGACAGCTGATGAAATAATGCAAGAAAAATAATCTGCTAGTGACCTCAAATGAAACCACAAAGACATTAGGCTAATGGAAGTAAAATCACTCATTGCTCAGTGACTTTACTTTTTTATTTTATGTTAAAATAAAAAGCCAACCTAACCTTCCTCAGGATATTACATTTTGAAACTAACCACAAAATACTTCCAGAAAGGGGGCTTATTTCAGAAAATCTATATGCATTTTGATTTTTTTCAAGGGTGAGCAAGCTTTCTCTATCACAGGGTGGTTAAATGTGGAGAAAATACTGCTGTGATATGAAATAAGTGAAGATCATTGATCTGAAATACTTTATAATTACCATTTTAAGGGCAGAACACCTGTTTTACTGAGGGAGCGTACACATGCAGTGCGCTTGCTCACTATAATTACAAGAGTGAAGGATGCCCCACAATTCCTCACTTTCTATCTCTTTCCTCTGACTTGTGGTTCCGCAGGTGGGCGGGCAGGGAGACAGTCCGTGTGAAAGAACACATGTGGACCCCCTCCCACTCCCACACCCCTGAGCACTTCTCCTCATTCTCTACCCTGACACCTCACGAGCGCACAAGGCAAACTTTAATAATACAGAAACAGGATGATGTGCTGAAGTTAGAAGCAGATCCCATGAAGACAGACAAAACCAATGAGATCTAACATCTTTTTATTTTGAAAGAATTTCTCCTATCAAAAAACTGAGCTAGACAGAATAACACACATGACCGGGAATAATAAATACAGGTGGGATTACTCAAAGATGTTTCATAGCATCATAACATTTCTTATTACTTTGGATATAACTACTGTACTGCCTTCATTTAAACACTGAGTGGTAAGAGTTTTTGTTTCTTAAAATTTCAGAGAATCCCATCACTGCTAAGGAGTGCCAAGATACAGAGAATAATCATCATTTGGTCCAATCTTCAGTGATAAATGCCCCCCGCCCCCCAATAACCTGCCAAGTGCCTACCTGCTCTGGGCCTGGGGATGGTGAGCTCACTCACTGTTTCCTAAGGAAGCTAAGTTCAACTTCATATAGCTCCACTTTTAGATTTCAGCTCAATACAAGATAGAGCTTGCTGCCTCCTTGTAGTTTCAACTCACTTTTCCAAGCTCTAATCTTAGAGATCCCACAAGGTGGTTCTAATCTCTTCCCCCTGAAAGGATTTTAAGCACTGCATTTCAAAGTCTTCGTAGTCCTCAGATCTGCTCTTGCCAGGTAACCATGCATAGTAATTTTAACCAGTTCTTAGGTCACGGCCTCAAAAACACCTTAGTCATCATTTGCTTGCTCATTCATTCGTTTCCCATGTAAACATTTGTAGTTATTTCAACTGTTCTTCATAAGCAAGACATCAGGAATATCATACTCATCATTTGCTTATTTGTTAATTAATTAATTAATTAATTAATTCAGCAAACATGGAGTGAGCCTCTGCCTTGACATGTAGACATAGATCCTAATGCTCTGTGGTAAGTGCTATCCCACAGGTATATAAGTGAACAACGCTGACATAAATGACTGAGGTCACTTCTAAATGCTTTATAACATCCTAGTCCAGTGGTCGGCAAACTGTGGCTCGCGAGCCACATGCGGCTCTTTGGCCCCTTGAGTGTGGCTCTTTCACAAAATACCACGTGCGGGCGCGCACGTACAGTGCGAATGAAACTTCGTGGCCCATGCACAGAAGTCGGTTTTCGGCCTGGGCGAGTCTATTTTGAAGAAGTGGTTCTAACGCCGAGCCACACTCAAGGGGCCAAAGAGCCGCATGTGGCTCGCCAGCCGCGGTTTGCCAACTGTCCTAGTCTATCAAAACAGACTCCAAGCTAATGTACTACTCTTCTAGGAACTGAAATTTGCTCACTTATTAAGTGTTCAGAGCTGAAGAAATGTTTTGATAGAAAGTTTACTAGAAAGCTTTATAAATGGCCCTGTCTTCCTGAAACCCCACTTCCAAAATCTGCTTTATTCCTTTAACTAATTAGTTCTTCAATAAAAGACTATTAGAGGCACATGGGGTAAACACAGCAGGCAAAATCCCTATCTTCCAGTGGAGGAGACAGGCAATGAATATGGGCATGTATACACGTGTGTGTGTGTGTGTGTGTGTGTGTGTGTGTGTGTGTGTGTGTGTGTGTAAATGCTGGCTAAGTGCTATAAGAAAAGCAAAGCAGGAAAAGGAGATACAGGTGATTGGGATGTGGGGACACTGGCTTTTACAGTGTAGTCAGAGAAGGCCTCCCCGTGGAGATGACATTTAAATAGAGAGACCGGAAGCCAAGTGCCCTGGAGGGGGTAGAGCCTTCCGGCAGCGGGACAAACCTCCGAGGTGCACACTGGCTGGGCTTGTTGGAAGAACAGACAGAGGCCATGTGACTGGGTGGAGAGGGGGCATGTGTCAGACTCGGGGAAGGACCTTTATTCTCCATGTGAAGAGAAGACAATGGGAGGCTTTGTGCGTCCTGGGCTCTCAGTTCCTTGACCTCCTTGCCTCGATGATTTGGGAATCACAATGTTAAGGTTGGCATTATTACTGGTAGTGACAAGACGAACGTGTGACGCTGGGGACGGGGCTGAGGTGGAGCAAGGAGGTCAGGAGCAGAGGCCGAGGCTTGGATGGGCTGCCACGTGAGTGCTGAGTCTCTGTGGGAAGAAGGAACAAGTCAGATGCTAAAAACTTCAAAAAATGAAGGTGGGGGGATGGTAGACAAGAAAGGGCAGTGGTGATATCATCTGACACGTGGCTTTCGAAGCAGCATTTTTTAAGAAGAAGGAGGAACAATGTAACTGTATTTAGGTAGAAGAGAGGTAAGAGAACGAAAGCAAGAAGACCCTTGTTCCTATGCCTTATTCATTACAATCATAACTGCAACTTGCTATACCAAGGGATGAGGGCTACAGCCTGGTTCAACAATCTAAAAATAAGACGAATACACTTTTTTTTTTTTACCACTTTTCTCATCGCTACATCTCCACCTCGCATATTCAGTAGCCTTCAGGAATGGGCTGTGCTACAATTTGTCAGAAAACGGAAGCTTACACCTTTAAGCGATATCAAGAGAAATCTTCCCTGCTTCTCTATCTAAACATTTCCCATACTCGATTACCTTAAGCTTAATTTCATCTTCTCTCGATAACAGTGGGTGACCTTCATTGGCTCAGGAATGGTACCTGTTCCTGACAGGTAGGGCTCCCAGGATGAGTGTGTGAATGTCAGGTGTATTTCACAGAAGGCCACCCCCCAAAAAAACAATAACAACAACAACAACAACAACACAGCTGCTAGTAAAGGGCAACAAGGAGAGTGAAGAGCTGGCTGGCTTGGAACAGTTTGGTCTTTTCCTGCTATGACTGGTTGCTTCTTGCTGCTGGTGGCACAAATGGTGATTTGCTCCTTAATTCACACAGACCGTCTGTCCAGGGGCCCAAAGGGTAGAGACACCTGGACCAGAGAACCAAGTGCCTGGGCTCTGGGAACAACACATCACTGCTCAGACCAGGCGCCGCCTGCACAGTGCGAGCTGTAGGAACACCAACCCCGACCCAGTGTGCTGTCCCTGCACTCGTGGAAGCCAGGGAAAGAACACATACATTCTTGCCCGCCAACAACCAGGGCGCAGTGAAGAGTGAAGGGGGGTGCGCCCCCTCCACCTGGCTTGGACGCCTCTCCCCGGGAGCAGCTGGGGCAGGCTGCGTGGAACAGACTCAGAGCTTTGCTTTGGGTGTTCTTGGCTACTTAGCAAAATAGCCCTGCTCTCCTCTGAGCCTCACACACACTCGCTCCAGCGCCTGGAAGGGCTGCTGGAAGCAGGGCCTGGAGTCCTCCTGCCGGCCGCTCAGCTGGCTGGCGGATGGATGCGCACAAACACAAAAGGTGAGACTGACAGTCAGCATCAGATCTGACTGCTCCCGACAACTCCTGTGATTCAGCAGCCTACGGGAGCCGAGGACACATCTGTGAGGAGATGTCGTAGCTGCCATCTGCACAAACTGCATTATTTAACTGCGCTGGCACTGATTAACATTTGCTGTAACCTATGGTAATGGGCTCTGGGGCTTTGCATGTCTGCTACACAGTGGCAGCTGATGTCTCCTGCTCCATCCTTAAAACAGGATGCTTTAATTTTTAATGGAGCACATGTTCGATTGGCTATACAAACAGGCTAATCTGCAAAGCATGTGCTCAATAACAAGCCCGGCTACGCTGCCAGAATATCAACGTGACTTGGCCAAGGTGGGGAGGAGAGGGTGGGCCTCCTGCTCACCTCCACCAGACAAGGGCCGTGGGCTGGGAGCTCCGGCCGGCTGAGAGCCAAGAGGGAGCTGCAGCCCCCGTGGCCTCCTCTGGAGCCTCGGAGGGCCGTCAGCTCTGGGTGCCTGCAAGCCCTAGACAGCAGGGAAAACCGGCAGGTTCAGGCCTCTGGTGTAAAGCCAGATGTGGCATTAAAGATGAAATTCCCCTCTGTTGTGCAGGCATGACTAGAATGAGATACAGGCTTCCAACTTAACAGACTTTCCACGTGCCCTGCACTCTGCTCAGGATGAGAATTTAAACACAAATAAGGTTCAGTCCTTGACTTCACAAAACCCACACCAAGAACCACAATGCCAGTGTGAGGTGTGACATGCTTGATGCAGGTACAAACTTTCTTCAGAGGACAGGGGAGAAAGTAAGCAAGGAGGAGGCACTTAAGTTGGGTTTTGAAGGATGAGTAGGAGTTCACCAGCAGCACTTAAAATGACAGTCAGTTATGAAGGAATAGGGTTTATGGGGAAATGGAAAAAGTGTACTACTGAGTTGGAGATACTTACACAGAGATACCCAGTGAGAAGTTGGCAACTTGGGTCCAGAGTTTATAAGAGAAATAATGAGAGACAGGACACTGTGCCAGGATCCAATGACAAGGGCCCCAGGTCCAAGGAGATACTCTGTGGGAAAAGGCCCCCAAGTCAAAACCCTCAGTACCACATCTTTCTCTGGGGTACTCACAAAGTCTGCTTAGCACACTTAAGGCTCTGAGAAGTTTTGCAGTTAAAACCAACCTATAATGAAAGCAAATACTAACTTTACTTAACCCACGATTTCCTAAACTTATTGTTCATGGAATAATGGAAATGCTGCTCCAATGAACTCACAGGAATGCTTCCTCCAGTTGGGTCTTGCTTTTGATTGGCTTGTGACTAGGGAAGATGATGGTGTTATTCTAAGCACACACTTCCGACAATCCATCCCTTGTCTATCTCCACTGTTCTTCCCAGGTAATCTAGTGGCTACCATAACGAACGGCATTTATTTGTTCATGTTTGCTTCTCCATCAGGTAAGGGACATGTTTTGTTCATCTCTGCATTCATCGTGGCAAGAACAGGAACCCAATGAATACTTACTGAGTTGAATAAAAAAATTATACAACGGTGGAATAGAACAAAGTCAATTAAGTTGGGCTCAAAGCTTCTACCCAGGCCTCCTCAGCACCGCCCCTCATCACTGGAGGCCAGCTGTCCAACGTGACAGCTGGCCACTGTCCATCTGGGCTGCCCCTTGGTGGCCACTGGGGAACTCAGTGTGCAGACCGTCGGGGGGGGGGGGGGGCGGGGGGGGGGTGCCTTTATCAACTACACAGCCCTGGCTCCCGGACAACTTCTCAGTCTCTATAGCCCCTGACATCCCTCTGGCCTGGCCACAAAGGGCAGCTGACTGCATTGCTAAGCATCTCCCTACCTCCGGGCCGGCTCCTCTGGTGACAGAAGGCCGCAGAGGTAAGAGATAGCTTAGGAAACACTGGGGTATCCGGGGGCCAAAGGGTCCTCCTTGAGGACATGCAGTTTGTCAGTATGTGCGAGTTTTTCCGTGGATGGCAGGACATGTCGGGGGGGACTTGGTTCGGTTGGGGGATATTGATAAGTGTCCATCTCAGAGACAGAACAGAACAGTCAAAAGGCCTTTTCATGAGGAATCCCAATATAATCTCCAAAATGCTTTCCACAAATCGTTAGCTTGTAAATATTTAGCTCTACCCGCCCTGTTCTAGCCCAAATTTAAAATAGTTCTTTCCATAGTGACCAAAGTTGCCCAAGCCCCTCCCTGTTCGCATTAGAACAGGAGACACTTTTCTGTGTTGCCTACAAGGACAGAGCTGACACCTGGTAGCTGCCTGGTTGCGATCCGTGGTGAGGCTACAGCACAAGGACGCTGCCAGAGGACCCAGGAAGAAGGTTGAGGGGTTATTCCGGCCCAGCCGCATGGTGGCCCCACAGCCTGCCCGTGTCCTTCCAAGGGCTCATCAATCACCTCCCCCCTTTAAGTTATGCCCTTGGTCATGTGCTTCATTCTCTTATAAGATTTCTATGAAGCCGCAGGCCATGGAAAACAAATGCAATACAATGAGAAGCGAGTTTGCGGCTCAGTCTACACCATCAACTAGAAAGAAGGCTTGGCTGGAGGCTGAATGGCTAGAACAGAACAGCTCCCCTAAAACCTGCAGGGTCTGGCTTTCAAGACTTCCACTGCTTATGGCCTCTGCGGCCAAGTTCACTCCTCCACCAGTTCCGAAGCAAAAGCCCGGCAGAGCGGATGCCCTCGTTCCTCAGGTGAGCAAACTAGAGCCTGCAGAGGAGAAGTGGTGGTTCCAGGCCTCTTGCCTGGCTCCTGGCAGCACCAGGATTGGAGCTGGAGTCTTGTGGGCGCTGGGTCGGACTTCTTCCTAACGCACGGGGTCACCCAGAGCGCCACCAACCCACTCGACCATGCAGATGCTCCACAGGCCTGCCAGGGAGGCTGGTGCCGAAACGCTCACACGCTTCCACTACAGGTGCCATGGGCTGCTTTGCCCATGTGGCTGAAACGGCTCCATCCACTTCCTGTCACTCCAGAAAGCCCACAGGCCTGGAACTGCATTCAGATTTGGGGGATCTGGGCCATCAGGCACTTTAATTAGTCTGTCTGGAAAAATGAAACTGATCAAATTAAATATTAATCACACATAAACTGTGGATAAATCAGTAGGGGAATCATCAGACAGGAAGGGACATCATTCTTAAAGGCAGACTTTAAACCAATTTTTTTTTCCCCAAAGGCCTCTCCTCCTGCTCTCTGTCCCCTGTCAACTAAGTTGATTTCAAAGCAGAAACAAAGCTATTTTCCAAGCACAACAGTGATGTCAAACCAGAAGTTTCTTTTGCTGAAATATTGAACGGAAAATTCAGTTCCTTAAGTCTTTCTAAATCTTTGCCTCTGATTGGGTTCATTAATAAACATGCTGATTTTGTTACTGGGAGAGACATATGGTATAATCCGCTAACAGGAAGAAGTATTTTGCATTTTATTGTAGAAAACAAACATGCAAACAGGTTCTCACAGATGGTTTTCTTAGCTTCTGGGAGGGGAAAAAGCTTAATAATGCTTGAAACTAGTTTTTCTCTTTAACAACAACGACAAAATCCTCGTGCGTTTCTATTGCAACTGCTTACAAATTAGATTAAGTTCCACTCTGAGGCTTTAACAATGTAGAATTCGCTTTTTCCTCTTGTTTAACTACACACACACACACACACACACACACACACACACACACACACTGTTTTCTTTTTCCTACTCCCCACCCCTTCCTTCTCCTCTTTTCTTAGAAACATTAACTTGCTCAGAGAGGCAGAGATAATTCAACCATGCTTCACTTGTCCATCATCATAAAGGAATACAGTTTTCTTATAAATAAATTCTCCAGATAATTGATGCTAACCTAGCCCTTTAAGGTTTTTCAAAATTGGTAGATGATATGTTGGTTTTTCTCTTAAAGAGACTTTATTTTGCAGAACCATTTTATATTTACAGGGAAATTGAGAAGCTAGCACAGCGTACTCCCATATACCCCACTCCCAGTTCCCCTACTATTAACATCTTACAGTGGCATGGAACATTTGTGACAATTAATAAACCAATATTAATACATCATTATTAACTAAAGTCCATACTCTATTCATATTTTTTGTTTTTACCCAATATCTTTTTTCCCCCTGTTCTAGAATTCCGGATACCACCTTACATTTAGTTGTTTGTGTCTCTTTGGGCTTCTCTTGGCAGTGGAAATTTCTCCAAATTTCCTTGATTTTGATGACCTCGACATTTTGGGAGAGTCCTGGGCTATTTTATAGAATGCCCCACTATTGGAATTTGTTTCATGTTTTTCTCATGATAAGACTGAGTTTATGGATCTTGGGGAGGAAGATCACGGAGTTGAAGTGTCATTTTCACCATATAATATCCAGAGTCTATTCTAGCAGCATGATTTAGGACTGCTGCCGTTGACCTGGATCACCAGGCCGGGGCAGGGTTTGTCAGGTGTCTCCACTGCACAGTCACCTGCCCCTCATACTGTATTCTTTGGGAGAAAGTCACCATGCACAGCTAAAATCTAAAGAATTGGGGGATGTTCCTCCTTAAGAACGGAATATCTATATAAGTTATTTGGAATTTTCTGCCTGGGAGGTTTATCTCTTCTACATTTATTTATATCAGTATGAAATCATGAATATTTATTTTATATGTTGGATGATAATCCAACGCTACTTTATTTGTTGTTTCACTCAAATTGTTCTAGGGTTAGACCTCAGGAACTCTTTCAGTTGACTCCTGTGATCCTTAGACATGCATACCTATATTAATTGTTTTCTTTTTAATCACTTCCTTACTTTCTGGCACTATAAATACTCCAGTCTTATCTTATATATGTCCAAATCCAGAAACCAGCCATTTCTCTAAAAAAGCCACTTTTCCTTTTATTGGAGAATGGTATTAGAAACCAAGATTTGGATGAAGGCGTGCTTACTGCTACTGGGGTGTCCTTTCTTTTCAGCCCTCTCAGCTGACAGGGCACAAGAATAAATGTGGGTATACTAACCTCTGTATTACAAAGGCCTATAAATAGTTCTATATGCAATCCTCTGTATCTGTATCAAGCTAAACATGAGTTCATACTGATGGTCTCCAACTCTGACCCATCCCCACATGGATCAAGCCTCCTCCCTCGTTTATCTGTAAATTCCCACTGCAACAGTGAAAAGCCTGGCTATGTAGTAGGTGTTTATTTTATCACTCTATATCTTCTTCTGATATTCCTTGATGAGGATCTTTAGTTATTCATCTTCAGCTCAGAAACCAGAATCCAAATCCAAAGAGCTCCTGAAAGACTAGGCCAATGGATTAACTCTAACTAGCTAGAGTTTCATAAGAAAAATTATAAAGAATTGCACTTGAATCTGATCCATCTGCCACAAAATTAATAGATGGACTCATTGGATTCTTGGCAGGCTTGGCCAGTGCCCTCATAGCCTACCAAGACTGGAAAGTTGCCTTCAATTGGCTTGACAGTGGTGTTTTTAAGCTCTTGAGCACAAGGCCTGCATTAGTAGGTGTCCAGGAAATATATATATGGAATATTTAATTCTTTTTCACTTCTTCCCTCACTGTTAGCACCATTCTTCCACTTTTTGGCATTCTTTGAGTTCAATTTCTGGTTTGTCTCTTCTCCAATACCCTTCCTAAAGCATAGCTACAGAGCTACAAAAAAATCCAAACCCAATCCAAACCAAACCAAACCAAACAAAAAAAAAAAATCTTAGAAAACCAAATGCCCACGCTGTTAAAACAGCACGTGTTTTTGGAGATGAGGTTCTGTGGAGATCAGAGATTTTCCAGTGGGTTTCATAAATGAGTTTGGAGGATGTGTGGCATTATCTTTGCCTACTCAGGGTTCTTTCCTGATTGTTTCAGGGGTTTTAATGTCTTCTCTGGTCAGGTTGCTGAGAGAACCACACCCTAACAGGAAAATCACGAAACCACTAGTTCTATGCAAAGTGGCATTTTTACTCCCCTGCTAAAGCAGTGACCAATTCTTCCCTCTGCCTCCATGAGGCTCATTTGGAATGGCAAAAGTTGGCTATTGTCCCCTCATCTATATTATAAGTGTAATCATAAAAATGTACCAGGACATTAGTGAGTTTTAGCTCTTAAATTTTATATAGGCAAGAAAGGAAAAAGGGCACCCATACGGGAGGAGAGGAAGCAAAACCATGTTTATTCAAAAATGGCATGATCCTATACATAGAAAAATCCAAGGAATCTATGAACAACTACTAGTTTGTTATTAGAATTCATAAATTTGGCAAATTCACAGGATATAAGCTCAATATATAAAAATCAATTGAATTGCCACATAGCAACAATGAACAATTCAAAAAGGAAATTAAAAAAATTCCCAATAATAAAACTCACAATAACACCAAAAAAAGATATATATGTATAATATGCAAATCAACTGGACGGTGGAATGAACCGTTGGCTTTGACTTGCACTGGCCACCAGGGGGAAGACCCTCAATGCAGGAGCTGCCCCCAGCCTGCAGGACCCGATCGCCCGATGGGGAACTGGGAACCGGGGGTGGGTGGTGGTGGACACGGGCAGTGCCAGGGCCGATCGCCCCACTGGTCGCCCCACACTCAGAGGGCGACCGGCAGCCAGGGAAGATCGGCCCTGATCGCAGGCCAGGCCTAGGGACCATACCTGTGCATCAATTTTGTGTGCTGGGCCTCTAGTTCAGCAATAAAGGGGAATAAGCTACTGATACACATTACAACACAGATGAACCTCAAAATATTATGCTAAGTAAAAGAAGCCAGATTACATATTGTATGATTCCATTTACACAAAATGTTCAGAAAAAGCAAATCTATAGTGACAGAAAGTAGATTAATGTTGCCTTGGACTGGAGGTGACAATGAGGACTGACTGCAAATGGGCACGAGGGATTTTACTGACCTGATAAAAATTGTATTGTGGTGATGATTACACAACCACTGTAAGTTTACTAAAAATCATTTTGCACTGTACACTTAGTACTAGTGAATTTTATGGCATATAGACTATATCTGAATAAAACTGTTAGAAAAGCTGATTAAAAATACATATGACAGAATCTCATTTGAAAAGAAATCAAAACAAAAAACAACAGACCAAAGGAAAACAAAATCTAAAATTAAGCTCTCAACTACAGTCACCATGTTTTACATTAGATCCTCAAACCTTATTCATCTTACGGCTGAAAGCTGTAGCCTTTCACCAAATTTCCCTATTCCTGCCCCCTCCCCCAACCCCACTCTTGGCAACCACTTTTATGCTATGTTTTTGTTTGTTTTCAGATTCCACATATAAGTGATACCATGAAGTACTGCAGTACTTGTTTTTCTCTGTCAGGCTTATTTCACTTAGCACAATGCTCTCAATGTCCATCTATGTTGTTCTTAATGGCAAGATTCTTTTTTATGTTAATGGCTGAATAAGAAATTTGCTAAGAATAGAACTTAAATGTCCTCACATAAATAAATAAATAAATAAATAAATATGGGTGTGTTATTTAACTAGATCTTTTAATAATATACACACAATTTCAAATTACCACAATGTACACTTTGTATGTCTTACAATTTTATTTGTCAATTATACTTCAGGAAAGCCAAAAGTTTAAAAAATTAATAAAACAAAATTAAGCTGCACAAGAATGTACATTTATCAGTATGACCCACATAAAGGGGTTTCAGATGTCAAACTGTTTACCATAGTGCTTTCTGTACTTGAGTATCTATATATATAAAAGCCTAAGCGACCATTACGACTGGTCAACCGCTCGACCAGCCGCTATGATGCGCACTGACCACCAAGGGGCAGACATTCAATGCAGGAGCTGCCCCCCTGGTGGTCAGTGCGCTCCCATAGCCAACCTCCTGCGGCTGGCCAACCTCCCACAGTCCCTCCCCCGGGCCAGCAGGCTCCAATCAGCCCTGATCAGGACTGGACGAGACGGCCCCATTGCTGGCCAGGCCAAAGGACCCCAACTGTACGTGAATTCGTGCACTGGGCCTCTAGATTTTTAATAATAAGTGTGTATTATGTTGAAACTAAAAACGAGCTCTGTATCAGGGTCTACACTGATTTGCATCTAAATTTTAATTTTGGTTACTATTCCAAGCAGATAATATTTGTTCATTCATTCATTCATTCATTCATTCCTTATACTCTGGCAAGGGGAGACTACTGCCTAAGACACCTGATAGCCCTACTTGTTTCTAACTTTTTATTATAGAAAATGTCAAACATATACAAAAGTAGACAGAATGATTTAGTAAACTCCCATGTAACAATTCTAACAACTAACTCCTGGCCAATCTGGTTTCATAGCTACCCCACCCATGTCCCTCATGACATATATTAAGGCTTAGAAGAACTGAGCTGCCTATTATGCTGAGGTGCAAAAATCCTATCTAATAAAAGAGTAATATGCAAATTAAGCATCACTCAGCCACACCCACAAGCCATGCCCACCAGCCATGCCCACCAGCCAATCAGGAGCGAATATGCAAATAAACCCAACCAAGATGGCTACGGCCACAGAGAACAGGAGGGAGGCTAGGGTTGCCCCCGGCGATCGAGGAAGCCAAGCTTTCCACACACCCTGGCTGGCCCAGGCCTCCACTTAAGGCCACAAAGTTTCAATTATAGAAGATACATAAATCCCAACAGAAATGGCTGCCACCACGGAGCAAGCAGAAGGCTTGGCTCTGCTTCAGGCTACAAAGTTTCAATTGCAGAAGATAAATAAACCCCAGATACCAGGGCCTTCGCTTGGGTCACCAGGGGGTGTGGCTGGCCTGCAAACCACCACAGGCCCCTCACCCAGGCCACCCCACACCCCAAGGGAACCCCCACCCTGACCTGGGACATCCTTCAGGGCAAACCAGCCGGCCCCCACCCATGCACCAGGCCCCTATCTTATCTAATAAAAGAGTAATATGCAGATTGACCATCACTCCAACACACAAGATGGCTGCCCCCATGTGGACACAAGATGGCCGCCACAAGATGGCCAGCAGGGGAGGGCAGTTGGGGGTGGCCTGCAGGGGAGGGCAGTTAGGGGTGACCAGGCCTACAAGGGAGGGCAGTTGGTGGCGATCAAGCCTGAAGGGGAGGGCAGTTAGGGGTGACCAAGCCTGCAGAGGAGGGCAGTTGGGGGCGACCAGGCCTGCAGGGAAGGGTATTTGGGAAGGACCCAGGCCTGCAGGGCAGTTAGGGGTGACCAGGCCTGCAGGGGAGGGCAGTTAGGGGCAAACAGGCTGGTAGGGGAGCAGTTAGGCATCAATCAGGCTGGCAGGGGAGTGGTTAGGGGGTGATCAGGCTGGCAGGCAGAAGCGGTTAGGGGCAATCAGGAAGGCAGGCAGGTGAGCAGTTGGGAGCCAGCAGTCCTGGATTGTGAGAGGGACGTCCGACTGCCCTTTGACGGATGTCCGACTAAACGGGCAGTCGGACATCCGTCAAAGGGTCCCAGATTGGAGAGGTTGCAGGCTGGGTTGAGGGACACCCCCCCCCCATGCATGAATTTCGTGCACCGGGCCTCTAGTGTGAATATAAATAGCTCTGAGGTCATGAGATGTCCCCATGGGGACAGGCAGGTATAAATCCTCTGAGAATTATACTCTAGCCACAGGACATGATCTGTTCCCAGAAGATAAGACTTGGCTGAGATGGAGAGAGAGAAAGAGCATGGTTAACATGGGAGGTCGAAAAGACTTGGACAACAGTGTGGTGACTGTGGGGTGGAGGGGGATGGGTGGAGGTAGAAGAAGGTATAGAGGGGATAAATGGTGATGAAGAAAATTAAATAAAGTAAAATTTAAATATGAAAAAAAAAAGACTTTGTCGTCCACACTGGGAATGTGCCTGGTCAAACATGAGGAGACAATTTTCTAGGATTAATCTGCTCATCCACGCAAGGTCAATGAGGTTCCCTTTTGCAGTGCACTGGGCTAGCATTTAGAGCGCTTGGATGGAGTCATTTACCCAGCGGTCTCCTCATGCTCTGGAGGAACGAATCACTTCACATGGATGAGCATCTGGTGCCTAAGGCGGGTTATTCCTCTTAAACACCCGATGAACTTGAATAGCATGAGAACTCCCCATTGAACACGTGAAATAAGCAAGCCCAGGAGGGTCCTCAGTCCTCAGAATGCCCAGCCCTAGGAATCATCTCACACTGAGGCAAGGCTAGGGCTCACTAGCTCAGAGAATATCCCTTAGCTGTCCTCCTCCCGACTCACTATCTGGTCTGGGGAGACGCAGGACCCAGCTTCTAGAGAGAAGAGTCTGGTCACCAAGCACACTGGCCCTCGGCATAGCGGATCTAGAGACAGGCTTCAGAACTCAGAACCAGATAAACAGCCATCTCTACTTGAGGGAGAGAACTCACCAGCTGCTGTGCAGAGCCCCCTCGCATACCCGGAGCCAGCAGATCTCAGGGAAACCCGCTGAGCCTCCACCTAGATGACCCCTCCTCCGAAATGCAAGTCAACACAGCCATCTTAGGCCAAAGAGGAAAGCCATTATTACTATTACTAGAGGCCCAGTGCATGCAATTCGTGCATGGGTAGGGTCCCTAGGCCTGGCCAGCAATCAGGGCTGATTAGATTCTCCTCCTTCCCTCACTCCCTCAACACCTTGCCACTGCTGCTGGTCTCCCGCCATGTTCCGCACTGCCCCCTGGTAGTCAGCGCACATCATAGCGAGCAATTGAACTCCCGGTTGGTCTCCTGGTCAAATTCCCGAGGGGACACTTTGACTATTAGCCTTTTATATATATATAGATGATGATGATGATGATGATGATGATGATGATTTAAATCTGGACTGAAGGCCTGTCCTGCGTGATCTTGAGAAAGAAATTCAGCTTCTCGAGTTACCTCGCCACTATGTCAGAGGAAGGTAAGAAGGCAGTGATGTGTGGCTGGTCATTAGGAAGCCCTCCTTGGTATCCAGGGTATCATTTCCCAGCCGAACTCCTTGGAATAAACACAGTCTCCACCTGATGCTCAGCGACAGATTTGTCAGGCTTTCACTCCCTGTATTTTGGCAGCAAATCTCCTTCAGGTAGCTATTAACTTTTAAATATAAAATCCAGGCACCAAATCAAGAAGCAGAGAAGACATACATAATTTGGGTTAATTAAAATGCCTCCAAGTGAACAGGTGACAGACGTCAAGCCTCCTGGCACCGGAAGGAAGGCGCTGCAGCGGACTATTAGGATTCCTGTGTTAATCAGGTAATAGTAACTTGGGTAATTAGCAAATCACACCAAATCTTGTTTAAGTCCCAAATCTCATTTAGAGCCTTTTGGAGAAACTGTTTAAATACAAAGGACACACTCTCCTACGAACAGAAGATGCCTGCTTACTGGGGCAGATATCCAAGCTCCCCTGCCTCTATTAAATCCATGTTAATTATGAAGTCTCAAGGTCTAATTCGCCAAGGACGGGAAGAGATAACACTTGTTCCTGTGCTCCAGCAGAGGCTCCAGTAGACTTCAAAGGCTCTGCAAGTCCCAGCCCAGAAAGACAGTGATGGTCTTTGTCATAACGTTAGGAAAACATCCAGCTGTGCCCCTTTGTCAGCCACATGGAAAAGATCTCAAGGGTTAGCCCCCTCAGTGGGACGAGGTCCCTGAGCCTGGAGCCATCCAAAGGTAATGCTAGGCCTGGTGTGGTGGGACACCCACAAACCCCAGGGGGACGGGGAGTGCGCATGCTCAGGGTTTCCGGAGCCCCTTCTCAGGCTGGTTAATCGTAAACCATTTACACAGAGCTCTTTACAACACGCTCTGTCCGCATCTGAAAGCGCGTCTGAAAGCACCTCCGCAATGTTCCTGAATTCCAATCCTGTCATCACGCTTAGAATAGCTCCTCCTGGGCTTGTTGCTACAGGGCAGTGGGGTTAAGCCCGGGGCCTGTTGGTGTCACTCGCCCATGCTCCTTTTTAGCACAGAGCGCCAGGGAAATGGTATAAAGGCCCGCTGCATGGCTTTAGCATTAGGTTGTTTTGCCTACTTAGTGTTGGAACTTAATCTCTCTTTCCCTTTTCCTCTTATTTATATTTTCTTACCCTGCCACCCAGCCAGCATTCTGGAGAGGGGAAAGGTCAGGAAGTTGATGGCATCATTGATGTAAGAAGGAGAGGGGAGACACTGTAGTCCCTTGGGGCACCAGAGCTTGGCTATTTGGTCAAGTTGGGTGACTTTGGCCACATCTATTCTCTTCGAGCCCCATCTGCTAAATGGGAGCAAGAATACTTCCCCCTGACCTCAAACAAAGGAGAGAATAAATGGCAGGGTGTTCTGTTCACTTAAAAGTATCACACAAGCTGTTTACTCTAAAGGTATTCTGAGGACATGAAAGCCAGGCAGCCAGTCTGGGGTGGTGTCTACGAATAGGGCACCTCATTACACATTCTCATTGGGCTAATTGCTTGCCTGGTTTGCAGGCTCCTTATCAGGAACTAATCAGTCAGATGGTCTCAGAAAGAACCCTGGGTGGTGTCTGTTCTTGAAAGATGGGCTCCAGGGAGGACAGGACGGTAGAAAGGAAAGAGCTTTGGACAAGGAGTTTAGACAATGGGGTTCTAGGTACAACTCTGCCAATAACCTACTGTGTTGACCAGTGACTTGGAAAATAAAGCAGATAATGAGGATGGCAGCTGGTGAACTCTTAGGGAGGAAAAAGGTGCTCACTCGAAGCCATTGTGGGTTATGAAGTACGAGTCATCAGAACGCGTTTTTTTTCACAGGGTATGAGATTGATCCACTTGGAAAATGATGTAGACAGGGCAGACCTGTATTCAGCGAGATATAAATGAGCTTTCACATGCAATTCAAATGGTCAAGATAGAGAAATGTAGTTGGGACAGAAATGCAATTAGGTGAGTTCATAAATGTTTGATGTGCCCAAAGGGAGAAGATGAAGGTCTCTGATGGTAATTTCCTTCACCCTCTCAGGTGCCACATTTGTATTAGCAACTGATGAGGACCAGTGGTGTTTGATGACAAGCTGCTGCCGGCACCACGCTTTTTGTCACCTTTCACACTTTGCGTGTGCAGCTCCTCCCGCCTGGAACATCAATCCCAAGCTCTCCCCTGGCAGGCTCCCACTCACAACTACATTTCCCAGAAAGCCCGGGTTGTGAGGCACTTCTCCTCGGTACTTCCCATGTGCTGTCTTTCCCAGTAAACTCTTCGAGGTTAGTAACTGCGCCTGTTTTGTTCCCCACTGTGTCCCAGTACAACGTCTGGCACACGGGAACTGAACGTCTGGAACTGAACTTTCATGACATGAAGCTAAATTTTCACATGACATGGCAGTCTACTGGATCATAAAGCGCAGATCTAAAACATCTAAACAGACCGCAGGGATGGGTAAGGACTGGTGAGAAAGACATATCTCAGATCAAAACATCTTATCCTAATAAGAGGCTTTCATTAGGGATAAATGTACTTCGCACCTAGGTTCAGAAATGACAACTATGCTGAGCAGTTATTTCTGTGAACACTCTAAGTTTGGAGCAAACAAATGCTTTTGGTAAAACCGCCAGGAAAGCCAATACCACTAGAAGGTGGCACAGGTCCCCGGTAAAGCAGTGGCGGTCCCTCGCCCACGCTGGGTGCTCAACCTAGGAATTAACAAACCAGAGCATGTCCAGAAGAGAGGAACCAAATGACCGAGGGTTGGGAAACCAAGAAATAGGAGGCATGCTTGGAAGAACTGAGCATAGGTCTAAAGAAGAAATTCTTAGAAATATGTAACTGCTTTCAAATGCCTGGAGGGATAATAGACAGCAAGGACACTGCATTTAGTCTTTGTGGGACTGGGAGGGGCAGAACCAGTGAAAGAAAGGAACAGACTTCACTTCTCACAGGAGGAGATTTTATACAAACCAGAGGGATCCTCAGGGAACTGGCTCAGGACTGAGTTTTCCACCAAGGAGGTTCCGGCAGAGCCAGATCATCTCTCCCTGGAAAGGCTGACGACATTTGCAAAGGTTGAGGCCTGCATTAGGTAACCTCTCTGGAGTGTTAAGCAGCTCTGACATTCTGTCACGCTAAGGACGTCACCTGCCGCCCTGCACTCCACCTCACGCATCTGAGGTCGGGGGAGAGGCTGGCGGTTGCACCGCAGGCAGAGGCTGAGCCGTGTTTTGATTTGAGATCCGTCTGCCTCACCAGAACATGCAGGTGGTGCCTCCCGGCCGGGCACTTGTGGGAGGATGTGGGCCTCACAATGAATTGGAAGAGCAACACTAAGCAACTCCCTAAGTAATACTGAGAATCGATGGGAACCCAGGGGAGGAGCCATCAAACAGAGCATGTGACCTCCACCTCCCTAATGCCCAAGCCCTGACCGCCTGCCCCAAAGCATCTGGGCGGGCAGGCGGGAAGGAAGCCCCAGAGCCAAGGCGGCATTTTGAGCTTGCCCAGTTGGCAGCGGAGAAGAAGACTTTTTTCCTTGTGGGGCTCATTAACTTCTTGGCACTGCTGGAGGGGAGCAAAGAGACTGTTCCCATTAAAAGGCACTGCCCAGCAGACTCCCCACATACCTGCTGCGGGGAGGGGGGTTAGCCAATCCCACCAAAGACAGGAGCTGGGAGCAAGAAGGACTTTCTTCTCCTGAGTTTTCTGGAGGCTTTTGCAAATCCAGGATGGATGATGGCCACCACCTCCACCAACAAAACTGAACAACAAATAACCCCACCACCCAGAAGGGCTGGGAGGTGCTCTCTTTTCCACGTTGTCAGGCGGCTGGAGGTAAAGGACTGAGTGGAGGCAGGGAGCCAGGGGCGCCTTTTCTCCAAGGCCATGGTCCAAGTAAAACTAAGAAAAATGAGACGAGGAAAAAAAGAAAGAAGAAACCCTCAACACCACAGAAAGTTAATGGCTGGAACCCGGGGGAGGAGTAGGGCGGCTGGTTGGAAACGGGGCCTCACCGGTGGCTGAGTGCATGCCCCACAAGGGCTGCGGGGGAGCCCATCCCTTGCCAACCCCACAGGCAGGCGGGGAGTGCAGGTTTGTTGGCGGATTTTTTTCTGTTGGTGGGGTGCTTTCTTCCCGCACAGCGGGCACCACCGTGAAAGCTGACAAGCACTGGCAGAATTTTAAAAATTGCTGCCACTCTCCCACAGACGTCCATTATGTCCCCGGAGCCTTACGATTCACAGCATAAAAGCATAATCAAGAGAAATCACGGTACAGCTCAGTCAGGGATGGGCAGAATAGTCCATTTAACTTTATGTTAAAAAAAGGGAAAATAATTGGACCAAAATTTGTTTGAAATGGGAGTAGGAAATGGCTTGTTTTCCATCTATTCCAAATGAAAAACCCCCATTAAGTCCTCATTGGAAACTATTTCGTTTGGAAACAAGTTTGGTATTCCGCAGGCAGTGTGTGCGCATGAAAAGTCACAGCACGGCCTCGTCTGCGGAAGGACTGTGGACAACCTGATGACCTAGTTCCACAGCCTGGCTGCCGGCCTCCCAGCAAACTGGCTGGAGAAAAGGAAGTCTTTCCTGTTGACAGAAAGCCCCAAACTACCCTCTGTGGGCAAACAGCAGCATGGTATCTAAAACCAGGGAGAAGCTGGAGATGGTCGGGGGCCAGTCACCCAGAAGAAGGCAACGCGTGCTGGGTGCCATACCACATTCCGTGCTGTGACCTACCTCGCAAGCTACAGCAGTCAGCTACCCCGCCTCCAAGGCCTGGGAGCCTAGAACCTAGAGCCCCGGGGTGCTCACCTCTACGGGATGCACCGACTCCCGTAGTAACAGTCCCGGATCAGTGCACTGGGGAGCAGGAACCTCGGAGAGAGGCGGGCCCTGAGCGCGTTTCTCACGCATTGTCGTCTTCCTAATCTTCAGGCGACTCTGTCTCTCGGGTTCTGCTCTCGACATGGCTGTATCACCGATTGTGCCAATGGAATTCTCCAAGCAGTAATTCCAAGGGATCGGGGACTGTTTTCTAAACCTCCTTTTGTTCACCCAGACCTAGCACCCTACCTGGCACACCATGGGTGCTACACCCATGTTTGTTGAATGAATGAATGAATGCACACTATGAAAGGACTAGAAAACCTCTTAAGGTAAAGGTTTGGTGTAAGAGGCTGGATCTTCCTTTAAGTGTGAGAAGCACAAATTTTAAAAGTTCTACATACTAACAATGTAACAAGCAGCCATGTTACCCATAGGTAAAAAATTTGTCAACAAATAAATCTTTTATTTTTTTCCTTTGGGTTAATCCTCATCCTAGGATATTTTTACCATTGATTTTTAGAGAGAGTGGGGCGGGGGGAGACAGAGAGAAACATCGATGGGAGAGAAACACATTGCTTGGTTGCCTCCTGCACGCACCCTGACTGGGACTGCGGATCCTGCCTGCAATCAAGGTATGTGCCCTTGACTGGAGAATAGAACCCAGAACCCTTCAGTCCCTGGGCCTACGCTCCAACCACTGAGCCAAACTGGCTAGGGCCCAACTAATAGTCTTTAAGCAAAATATAAAACATTTCCCCCTGATATTAAAGACATGTGTCATTACTACTCTAAGCAGCAGAGATTTTATTTATTCCTTTGGAAGAATAAAAAGCCAGCTGTCCGGGCTGCTCCGTGTTCTTGCAGGCCTCTGGGTAGCCTTAGTCTTCCCCAGGCCAACATTCTGTTCAGCAGTCTTAGGTTGCCAATCTCCTGAAATATTTACGTTCTTAGTTCAATTTCCGCTCCTCCTTCTTTAATTCCCCATCTGCCTTTGTTCCTTCTCTCATTTAATCTGTAAGTGATAAAATGGCTCTCAGTTGAGTACCATTTCTCTTGAGAAGAGAGAGCTGGATTGCCCTTCCCATACTAAATGCTACTTAAAGGGTAAGTGTGGGATCTGTCAGACCCAATACCCTCCATTCCTGCCACAGCAACATTGGTGTGCTTTGCTTGGGTCACTGGGATCATTAACTAGAATGGAGAGAGCAGCTTGCTGGAAAATCTTAATTTCACTGAAAATTATGGTTGAACTTCGGTAGACTTGCATAGATAACAGGAATCAACTCAGGAAGGGAAGCCCTCTTCTTCGCAATTGCTTTACACATTTTAGTGTATAAAAATATAGCCTGTCATTATTAATTTTAACAAGACAGAATTCATTCTCAAAGGCTAAAATGTGATTAAACAATAACAACATAACTATAATGCTACAGTACTTGGGAGAGGATGGATGTAGCTACACAGATCTGGGTTATAGATCAAAGGCTTTTATTTTGCTTTGCACAAATGCATGGAGGACCTACTATGTGCAAATCTCATGCTGACTACTGGTGGGCATGGTGGGTGGGCATACAGTGAATACTGAGTATTTGGTCTTATTCTCCAGAGTGGCTGGGCATGGGCACCAGACACATAAATGACTGAAAGAGGGGGTGAAATGCTGAGTGTGGACAGAGCCTCGGTTTCCTCAGCCTTAAGGTTAAAAAGTGGGACACTGGGCACGTGGTGTGGAGGAGGCCTGGGGACCAGAGGGCTCGATGGTTGGCATGCATCCAACTGCCATTATTAATGACAGGCTATATTTTTATACACTAAAATGTGTATAAAATCCCAACTTTTCCTCCTGTTACTACTTTGGACTCTTCTACTAAAAAAGGCCTTGGCTCCTGGCATTGCAGCAGCAGTGGTATCATCAGATCACTGGGTTTAGTTTCTTGGAGGGTTCTCTACAGAGGGGCATACCCACTCTGAATATTTGTGGTGGGGGTCAAGGAGGAAGGCCGTGGGATTTTTCTCTCCTTACCATGGCTGGGCTGCTTGGGCTCCCATGTGGTAAGGACGCATAAACTAGATTCTGGTCACGATGGCAGAGTAGATAAAGATAGTGCTTGCCTCTTGCCATGACCACATCAAAATTACAGCTACATTACAGATCAACCATCACTGAGAAACATCTGAAGTCTAGCTGAACAGAAGTCCTATAACTAAGATATAAAGAAGAAGCCATGTTGAGACTTGTAGGAGGGGCAGAGACGTAGAACTGGCAGGTCCCACACCCACGTGTGGCGGTTAAGAACCAGGAGGGATATCTCAGCAGTGGAGGTCCCCCCTAAGGAGTGAAGGGCCCCAGTCCCACATCGGGCTCCCCAGTTTGGGGCACCAGTGCTGGGGAGAGGAGTCCTTATGACACCTGGCTGTAAAAACCGGCAGGGATTGTGTCCAAGAAGGAGAGGGCTGCTGGAGCGTGGGTAAACCTCTTAAAGGGGCCTGTGCCCAGACTCACATGCTAAAAACCTCACCTGCTCTAAGGCCCAGCACAACAGCAGCAGCTCCAACAGCACTGGGGCATAAGGGAAGGAACTAATTTACTAACTTCAGGGTGAGGGCCGGAGGGGCAGGTGTCTGACAACTGTCTCTGGGGACTTATTCCTTTATGGACCTCCCCTTCCACCCAGCATGCCCAACACAGGTGAGCCCAAAATTATCACTCTCCATTAACCTGGACAACACCATTTGCCCCACCCTGGTGATTCCCTGGGGCCCTGCCTCCCTAATTTGCCCACCTGGCCTGAGACTCCTCCAGCAGCTCCTCCACAAAAGGGGCCTGTCTTGGCTCATGCTGTGGACTTTCCCAAAACCTCTCAAAGGTCTACAAACAGCAGTGACCAGCCTCAGCATGCCACAGAGCTCTGCTAAGCACTCCAAGCCTGCAAGAGTAGTGACCAGTATCAACTTGCATTGTAATTCCTATCCTGGCATAAGCAGTGGTCAATCGGGCTTGGAATATAGCTTCAGTTAAGCTGCCACAAGCATGGCACAAGTGGCGGCTGGCTTAAGCTTACATCTTGGTGCCCACCAAAGGGGACCAAAGCAGGCACAAGTGGCAGCCATCCTCAGTTCACTGCGTAACTACTCCCAGGCGACTTACAGTAGAGATGGAAAAATATATTTCATGCAAATGGACATGAGAAAGAAAACTAGGTAACAAAGCTTACATAAGATAAAATAGACTTCAAAACAAAGGCTGTAAAAGAGACAAAGAAGGGCACTTCATAATGATAAAGGGATAAATCCAACAAGAGAATATAACTCTTTAAACATTTACACAGCCAATGTAGGAGCACCTAACAATGTAAAGCAAATATTGACAGACATGAAGGGAGATATCGACAGTACGACAATAATAGTAGGGGACTTTAACACCCCATTGACATCAGTGGACAGATCACTGAGAAAAGAAATTAACAAGGAAACAGTGCCCTTAATGACACATGAGACAGACAGATTTACTTGATAGAATTTTAGTGCATTTCACCCCAAAACAGCAGACTACATTCTTTTCAAGTGGACATGAAACATTTTCCAGGATTGCTCACCTGTGGGGCCATAAAAATGTCTCAAACATCTCAATAAATTTAAGAAGACTGAAATCATATCAATTATCTTCTTTGATCACAGTGTATGAAATTAGAAATCTTACAAGAGGAAAACTGAAAAACACACAAACATGTGGAAGTTAAATAACATGGCAATAAGCAATGACTGAGTTAACAATGAGGTTGAGGAAGAATTCAAAGGTTACCTTGAGACAAATGAAAATGAAAACACAACTATCCAAATCCATGAACATAGGCAAAGCAATTCTAAGAGGGAAATTTGTAGCAATACAGGTCAACCTCAAGAAATAATAAAAATATCAAATCAACAATCTAACCTTACACCAAAAGGAACTAGAATAAAGAACAAACAAAGCCAAATGTGAGTAGAAGAAAATTAATAATAAAGATAAGGAAGGAAACACACAAGATAGTTGGGAAAAAAACCCCATTAGAAAGCAAGAGCTGGTTATTTGATAAGATAAACAAAATTGATAAACCTGTAGCTACACTGATTAAGGAAAATAGAGAGAGGACCCAAATAAATAAAAACCAGAAACGAAAGAGAAGTGACAACCTACACTACAGAAATTGAAAGGATTGTAAGAAAATACTAAAAACAATTATATGCCAACAAATTGGACCACCTGTAAGAAATAAATAAATTCCTAGAAACATTCAATCTTCTAAAACTGAATCAAGATGAAACAGGAAATCTGAATAGACCAATAACTACGAATGAAATCAAATCAGTCATAAAAAACTCCCAATAAAAAAAGTCTTGAACCAGATGGCATCACAGGTGACTTTTATCAAACATTCAAAGAATTTATATCTATTCTTTTCAAACGATTCCAAAAAATTTAAGAGAAGAGAAGCTCATTTTATAGAGCCAGCATTATCCTGATACCAAAACCAGACAATGAGACTACACAAAATCAAAATCATAGGCCAGTATCCCTGATGAACATAGATGCAAAAATATTAGCAAACTGAATCCAGCAATATTTTCAAAAGATCATACACCATGATCAAGTGGGATTTATTCCTGGGATGCAAGGTTGATTCAATATCTGCAAATCAATTAATGTGATACATCACATAAACAAAATAAAGAATTAAAACCACATGATCATATCAATAGAAGCAGAAAAAGCATTTGCCATCCAACATCCATCCTATATAATAAAAGGCTAATATGCAAATCGACCAAACAGTGGAACGACTGGTTGCTATGATGGGCACTGACCACCAGGGGGCAGACGCTCCATGCAGGAGCTTCCCCCTGGTGGTCAGTGTGTTCCTACAGGGGCAGCGCTGCTCAGCCAGAAGCTGGACTCAAGACTGGCGAGCACAGTGATAAGGGGGTTTGACTGCTGGCTTAGGCCCACTCCCCCCGCCGGCAGTCAGACATCCCCTGAGGGGTCCTGGACTGTGAGAGGGCACCGGCCAGTCTGAGGGAACCCCTCCCCCACCCAGGCTATGAATTTCATGCACCGGGCCTCTAGTTTATGATAAAAACTCTCAGCAAAGTGGTAATGGAGGGAACATATCTCAACATAATAAAGGCCATATATGATAAACCCAAAGCTATCATTACACTCAATGGTGAAAAGTTGAAAGCTTTGTCTTTAAATTAAGATTAGAAATAGGACAAAGATGCCCATTTTTACTACTTGTATTCAACATAATATTGGAATCAGACAACACAGTAATCAGACAAGAAAAATAAAAGGCACCCAAATTGGAAAGGAAGAAGTAAAACTGTCATTATTTGGAGATGGCTTGATACTATAGAGAGAGAGAGCCCTAAAGATTCCATCGGAAAACTACTAGAAATAATAAATGAATTCAGTAAAGTACCAGGATACAAAATTAACATTTAGAAATAGGATACATTTTTATACAATAGTGACAGAAAAATAAAATTAAAAAATCCCACTTACAATTGCATCAAAAAGAATAAAATACCTAGGGATAAATTTAACCAAGGAGGTAAAAGAGCTGTATTCAGAGAAGTATAAGACATTGAAGAATGAAACTGAAGATGACAAGTCCTTGCACATTGGGGCTTGCTCTCCTGCTGTTCCTCGGAGCCCTGAGATCTCATGCTCTGAGGACTGGGGTAGACCACCGAAGGATGAGAGGTTAAGTGAAGCAGAGATGAGCCGTCCCAGCCGAGACCGCTTCTGTCTGTCAGTCATCAGACCTATGCAAAGTCCTCCTTGACCAGCCAACCCCAGTTGACCACAGATGATTGAGAGTCCCACAGAGACCAGCTGAGCTGGCCCAAACAAACACAATCACCCACTTGATCCACAGAATTGTGAGTTATACAAAACAGTTAAGTCACTAAGTGTTGGGTTGGCTTGCTATGCAACAAAAGCTAATTGATACCTTCTCCTTTAATCCTCAATCATAGGATCCAGCTGCCTATTTCTAAGGATGTTACTGTTGGCCTTCCTTATGCTTTGGTCTCTCCAAAATAAAAATAACAGGGGAAAAAGAAGTCAGTGCCTGATGGGTGTGTGTAAGGGGAGGGATAGAGGAGTGGGGGTGAAAAGGGTAGTCAGAGGGGAACAAAGGGGAGAGAGGACTATCAAACCCAAGGCACGATCTGAGATAGCATGTCCCACTGAACCCAGAGCAGCCTCCCCTGTGCCCGAGGTCCCTCCTGCCAGCGGCAAAGAGAAGCAATAAGAGCAGTGACCATAAGCGAGTGGTCCGGCTAATTTTCATGGTCAGACTGGGGGCCGGGTAAAAGAGAGTGAAGAGACCATAAAATGCATCTTGCAGAAGCCCCTCCCAAATCCTTGTGAGCTCTGCTGTCACATCAGAAGTAATTCCACACAGATAGGAAAAATAAAGGCTTGAGCATAAGGTTTCTATCAGTGCTGCACAGAAGCTGATTAAAAATGCTAACTACCATGATTGTCCAACCACCAGACACTCCCCAGAGACCCATGCTCACAGATGGTGATTAGTTTGGGATGGCCAGAACATTCACCAGGACCATGTTGCCGTAACACCCACAGACTATCTGTCACACTCCCAGGAGGCCGTTAAAGGCTGTTTACTTCATACAGTTAACTTGAACCATAAGCTTCACAAGGCTCTTTGATACAATTTTAATCACTCTCCTCATAAACCCATAGCACTCCCCAGCACGGATATGCATTTGCACACAGCACAACGCACAACTCCCCTTGGAATTCTGCAGCTGGCGAGCCCTCTTCCCAACCTGCCCTCCCTCGAATGGATGCAGCCTTGCTACAGATATTGTCTAGGGTCCCCCTTGATTCACACACTTGCATTTGTGCTTCCCAGCGTGGTCATATATCACGGCTCCCAGTGGAAATTGGGTGATAAAGGATCAATACCGGGACCTTGTAACAAATGTTCTAACAGTGAAACTGCAAGCTACTGTTTATCTTTTCCGGAACATATTTTTCCCCCAAGAAAATTCTAATTTTCTAGACTGACCTCAGCTATCCTTTCGGATATTTATTTATTTGGAAAGCAAAACTAAGTGAGGTCCTGGATACCATTCGTGTTTAACTGCTGCCCCGTGAGGATGCCAGTCACCGACACCTCCCCCTGGAAGGAGAACCCATTGTCCCTCTCCAAAGGCTACCCCTTCACAAGTCGCATCCTCACTCGGCGGCTGGCAGCATGTTCTTCCTGGCAAAGCTTTGGGCACCGAAGCTGTGACATTTGGTGGATGTGCCAGCAGCAAGAAGGACAGCCTGAGATGAAAGGCCGGAGCCTTTCAAGTAATTTTATGTGGATTCTGTGTGATTTGACGTTTCTTTTATAGGTAGGATTTGTCTGGTTCCGAGGGCACCTGGCCATGGGGGATGCAGAGGATCTGAATACAGAGGAGTGTGCCTGGGCTCCGGGTCTGGGGCAGCCCTTGGAAACCACAGCGCTGCCAGGCCTGCTGGGCTCTCCAAGCCGCCTCATTGTCTTCATTTGAAAAACGGGAGCCACTCTATCCGTTCTGCCTAGCTCACAGGATGGCTGTGCAAATCAAATGCAAAGCTATTTATGAAGGGGCTTTGTAAACTGTGAGATATTTAAAAATATATTTTTAAGTTAAAAAAATTGCATCTATACAGCTACCCCCCCCCCACCCCCACCCCCCACCCCCACAGCCAGATATAGATGGCTTTTGGAGAGAACTGCACAGCAGTTCAGTTTGCAGGGTTGGTCTGTTCTGGGCTCCCCGACTCCCTGTCTGCCCACGAGAAGCAGGTGGTTTGTGTGTTTGTGGTGTTGGGCTTGAGAGGCCCTGGGCCGCGGTGGCATCCGTCAGCACACTGCGCAGAGCACGCACTGGAAGCGTTCCTGCGTCTCCTCCATCAGCACCGCGGTGTTTATACCTGGTGTAGTGTATTAAAGAGATGCTCCTAGCGCACAAACAACATTTGGGGAGAAGTTTTCCTGGTTGCCATGACAATCTCTCTTCTTCACTTTGCCCACCCTTGCTTCTCAATTTGCTCTCTGTGCCGTGGGCTCCAGCATGCCCTTTCCGGACACGTAGAAGCCACTCAACGCTGGTCCTGGTTCACCTCCCAGATTGGGGCCTTGTTCTATGCATCCTCGGCTTTAGGAAACAGAAGTGATTTGCATCTCAGGTGACTTTGATAAAACACATTTTACTTTTTATTTACTTCTAACAGACATGGGCTCATGCTCTGACCTCGTCCTCCCCACTCCAAACTCAGTCGGAACTTGCCCGTGGCAGTACCTGCTCAGGACCCCTGCAACCCTTTCTTCTCTGCAAAAACCAGGGCTTCTGACCGACCTCGAGTTGATTTTCATTTCCGCCTCCCTCCAGACAGCAGGGCTCCTTCTTCGTTGGGAATTCTGACCCACAGCCAATCTCTTCTTTGGGAACTTATCCGCCTGGACACTTACAGCATCAACTGTATCTCCTCACCCTTTCCCTACAGAGAAAGCTGTTTAACATTCCAGTCAAAAAATTCCTCAAACTTCAGGGAACTTCAGGCTCGCTTTAGGGAATTCATGGTCTGTCTGCATTATACACCCTCTGAGTTTAGAATTATCCACCCTCTGAGTTTAGAATTATCCACCCTCTGAGTACTTAGAACAAGGCTGACTGAGGAGTGGTTCTAATTCCTCTAAACAGAGAAACATAAACCAGCCTGGAAAGCTAACTCCGGCCCCTCGGCCCACCCAGTTCTGAACCTGCTATTGCTGGTTTTGGTTGTCAGTGATAAAATCCAAGCTTTGCTTCTTGTCTCAGAAGGAAGAGAAATCCTGGAGAATATATCTACCATTGGAGCCACAGTTCAATCTTATCTCCTTAATGCTGACACCGCCCCCACCGCCATCCCCCACCTCCCCACACCTTGAGGTTGCCATAACAACATCCCTGTAGCATTTAAAACCTAGAAGCCCATTTCCACTGTTTATATTTAGTGCTATTTATGTAGACCAGTGTTTTCTTTTTTCCCTCTTTTACACCCCCCCCCCCCACCCTTTTTAACAAAGGAAGAATTTGTATAAGGTAAAGTGAGAACGTTATTTCATTCAGTTTGTCCTATGGCTATGGGAGGATGAGGTAGGCTCTTTTCTTTGTAGGAATAAGGAAAGAAAGAATACAAGGGGGGAGGATTCCAGAATTTTATGAAATAGAAACCATGTTGATATATACCTAACATTGCTGAGCAAATATGGGCAAGCAGTTATTACAACCAAAGGACTATGCCCTGAAATGCTGGGGGGATGGGTGGGGAGTTCAACAAAGAGAGATGGCAGTGAGGATAGGGACATGTAACCTCATTCGCTGGAGGGACCAATGTTAGCTGGCGCCGCCGAGCAGAAGCAGCCGACGTGAGGCCTCCCTAGTCGGCCCAGAACGCAGGGTCACTGGCTTCAGTGAGTGGATGTCTCCTGGCCCAGGTGCACTGCATTCCAGCGTGTGAAGAGTCCACCGAGGCCGCTGGGGACCCTGTAATCTTAATAGGTTTCTGGAGAAGAGGAGACTAAAAAAATGGACATGGGCCCAGGGGAGTCAAGAGCTCCACTTGCTTGGTATCGGTTCCAGGAATGATCTGAACCAGACTCTGAAAGTATTTGGAACAGCAGATAAATCGTAAGGGTTAGAAGCATTTGGAATCTGTGTCTTGGGCAGAAGTATCCCATCCAAGTCAATAAACATTCTTGGAGTGCTGCTTGTATGTAAGACACAGTGCTCGGGTCCAAGGCTGACGGGTCAGCGTGCTAAGTGGTTGGTGATGCACGGGGAGTGAGAGCGGAAGGCAGGGACTACAAGTATCCAAGCCAAGCAGATGAAGGTAAGTGCTTGCGGGACAGCAGGAAACGGGATTCCAGGCCAGGGAGCAGAAGATGGTGGGCAATGGTGGAGAGAGAGAGCTCTTTAAATGAGATGGGATGGAATCAGGACCTTGAAGTTGTACAGAATTTCACTGGCTACAAGGGGGTGATGAATTGAAGGGACACCCAGGAACAGGAAACTATGCAGGTGGAGAGCGTGGAGTGTGCGGTCAATGGTGAGCGAAGGTCTGGTGTGCAGGGCGGTCCTCTTCACGTGAGTGGCCATGTGAGGCAAGCGGGGCCATCAAGGGAGAATGTGGTGGATGCGGGGTCTGCACGTGTCAGTGGAAAGAAACATTCCAAAGGCAGAAGTGACAAAACCGGGTGACTCATAGGTGACAGAAATGAGAGAAAGTGAGAATTGTGTGGCTTGTGACTTTCTTCCCCCGGACGGGATTCAGACGAGCAGTCATGTCAGGACAGGAAGTGAGAGGTGATGCATCGCAGACTCATCACCCTGGTGTACCGAGACCCTGCCCAGGAGGGGACGGGCTGTGAGCCGTGGCGGGGCCACCTGTCCAGATGCTCCTGTACCTCACCCCTGTGCTCCTGTTGTGGTCAGCTGGAGGCCCTCATCCCCTCACCCAGGCTACAGCCATCTGCATTGAGGGTTTCTACACAAGCATCAATCTCCACAAAGCAGGCCTCTTTCCTCCACAGGAAAGACTTTCAATCCCCTTTCCAATTTATTTTAGCCTCATTGAATCTCAATGTTTTTGAGGTCATATTTACCATGCTGTGTTAAAAAAAAAAAAAAGATCAAGATCTATTTGATTTTCCCATGTTGTGAATGTTGCTTTGTCCTAAAATATATATATATATATATATACATTTTTATATATATACACATACATTTTTTAAATCATGGGTATCACTAAGTTTCACCTACGCTACCTTTTTCCTTGGTATCAAACCCATAACCTCTCTGAGCCCTCCATCGTCACTAGCCTTCCCAAACCTTCCCCCGGTGCTTCTCCCGACCCCTCCCTCCACATTCACTGTAAAGCCTTCCTGCACACATCGCTCAGCAGGCAGCGGGGACACGCTCCATGTTCATGTTCTATCATTCCTTCCCGGTTCTCTGTTGAAATTTCTGAACTCAAGTGTATTCATTCATTCAACAAATAAACACTGGTTACCTCCAGGGAGCCAGTCCTGGTGAGCAGGACAGGACAGGCCCCTGCCCTCCTGGAACGTGGGAGAGACAATCTAACAAGTGAGCGGGAGCGTGAACAGTACGTGTCCTGAGAAGAAGAAGGAGCTGTGAGCACTGCAGAAGCGCAGCGTGTGGCGCCTCAGCAGGGAGGGAGGGGCCCTCGGGATAAAGGCAGATGCTGTGCGGCCATCTGTCAGGGGAGCTATGGAAGGAATTCCTTGAAGAATAGAAGCTGGAGAAAATAACTTCAGGGTCCTTCCCATCTTTCCATACATACTTATTGACAGTCCGGTTCTGTAAGTATGACCAACCAAGAGGGAAAGGAGCAGCGTGACTTAGGAAGATGCCATCACCCTCAAGCCATTGCCCTCATTAGATCCTTCCCCGCCTCCATCCCACCAACCAGCTCGTACACGCTTTTACCTCGCTCTCTATATAAGAGATTATCGAGGCGCCCATGTTGGGCTGCAAACTACCAGGAGAAAGCCTCAAGGAGCAAGGAGTCTTGTGGACACCATATACTGAGCAGTTCCTATGGATGTTAATCATTTATTTGAGAGGAAGAATAAAACATATTAAAGGGGCTTCAGGGGATTGCCCTTCCTCTATTGATAACCCACCAACATTTAATGAACTGGAGTCACAGTCAAGGCAACTGGAAGCTGTCTGGGAAGCCAAGAAACAGGGTTGCCTTTCACATAACTCACTTCTAGAGCACGTCCCCGATGCTTTTGCTCTCCTGGGTGCCCTGGTCAACCTGTCCTCATTTGTGGGGAAGAAGTGGCCTCCGGGTTCAGGCCGTCTCTTCGCCAGGGGCTTCATGCAGCCCAGAGCTCTCCCGGCAGCTAATGCCAACACTCGGGCTCTGGCTAGAGAAGCTGAACATTTACTGATGCTGACGCGCCCCCTGGACAGCCAGGAGTCCAACAGCCATTTTCCCTTTCCATTCTGATCTCCCTCTCATCCACATACCTGACCCTCCATGTGGGGGAATCGGTCTTCACCCAGGGCAATGGCCTTCGTATGTGGGAGAGTCATGCTTCCCCGGGCCTTTGCCAAGTGTGAAGACTACCCTGGACTGTCCCCACAGCTCCTTCTGCTTTCTTATTCTTTTTCTGCCAACCACATGTTCTTCCGCACAGACCCTGACATATACCAGTGTCAGCAGGTAAGTGATCTTGGCATCTATGGGCAGGAAGAATAGCTCAGTAGTGACTACAGCAAACTGAAATAGATTTGTTTCCAAATGTACCTGGCTTGTTCAAATCACTTCACTGAGCAGATTCATTTAAGGGGCACTCTGGAGCCAGTTGATCTGCTAGGTCTACCAAGAAATCACGTTGCTTAGAATCTTGTGGAAGAGTTACAGAATCCACTGCTGGCTCTGGAACATGAGGAACCTGGCTGGAAACATCCTAGTCACCCACCAGCGCAACAACTCACCACCTTTCCCTGCAGTCACACAGATAATGTTTCCAGTGTAGACTCCTTCAGGTATCTCTGGAAGGGTGCTAGGGGCAGGGTTGGTAGTACTTTGCAGCTGTAGGCCGTACCTGTCCTCCTACCACCTTCTCTCTCGGAAGCACCCCTAAGCAGAGCGGGCTGCACTGTGGTTTGGGCCCACTGAACTGAGGCTCAGGACCACAGGGCTTGTTGGAGATTATCTGATGCCAGAATAAACCCACCTACTGACTCCTGGAGCATTTGCTTGCAAGTACTCCTGCATCTCCACTGAGGGAGAGTTAGAATGGACGTCCCGTTCACATGCGGGTCCAATTTTCACAATAAGACGTCAACTTTACCACCTGATCTTCTGATTTCTAAGGCATAAGACTCTGCCCGGGACCAGCAACAGAGAATGCAAACACACCAGGCTCTTGTCAGAGAATACAATCTCAAACTGTCTGCTATTCAAGTCCTATCAAAAGCCCAGCTGAGAAAAGCAATATTTACAAAAGATTATTTGAAGGACATGCAGTTCATCCATTCTTCAAAACACTCTAAATTCTATCCATGGAGCAAACCCAACCACCTCACAGCTACACACTAGGGCCATATTACTTTAGCCACACACGGAATTGCCATCACTAAATTGTATTTTAATGTCATGCGGTTTGCTCTTATGAAAAAAGTTACTGCAGAAAGCAGTCATATGAAATCTGTTATTGCGTTGGAGGAAAACGTTGGAATACTGCTTACTCTATGAGAATGTGATCTTGAAAAGGAGCTTTAGAAGAAGCTTTGATTCTTGAAGAAGATGGTCTCCTTTTCTCAGTAATTTTGTGGTGACTTTGACCTTGGCTGCCAGGAATCTCAGCGTCGGATCGGAAGCTAAGCTGCGGCAATTATATGACCCTTAAGCTTTCTTTCTTTTCTTGGTCACTATTTTCCTTTCCTTTCTATGTTCACTGCTACTTCTTTGATGTATGTTTTTAATAAACTATCATGGAACTTTTATGGAAGCAGGTAATGGTTCCATAAGTAAATAAGTAAAGAATGCCCCGGATATTTCTCTGTTCATTTAAACACCATGCCTATTGAACTGTCCTTACTTGAGTGGCAATTCTCTTCTTGGAAGTACTGGTTGTAGCCATAGCAATGATAATGCTAATAATTATCATCATACTCATAAAAAAGCTAGCGTGTATTCTGCATTTTCTGTGTATGTAAGCACTGCTGTAGGAATATTCCACATGTTACTTCAGCCGCTCAATAACCCTTAAGCCAAGTGCCATTAGCCTCACTTTGCGGCCAAGGAAACTGAGGCTCTAAGACGGTAAGGAATGCGTCTGTTACACAGCTAGTCAAAGCAAAATCACACCCAGGCGTATCTGACTTCAGGCTGCAACAAGATATCTCCACTCTAATGGCAATGGATCATTTAAAGGAAGGGTGATACAACTAAAATAAATGCTATAGATCTAAAGCTGGTACTTTTATTTTTCTCCTTCTTTGCATCATAGTAAAGCTTTGCATCAATGTCTGTGTATAGGTGCCAACAACTGTACTTTGCCCTAGTCAAAGTCTACTGGACAGGCCCATACTCAGCATATTTGGGGGACACAATGGAGAACAGAGAGACTAGAGAATGGTGACCTAGGGAAAAGCAGGCAAGGGCACCAGATCAGACAAGGCTTTTTAGCCCATAGTTACAGGCTTGGATCTTATTCTGAATGAAATGAGTAGCCACTGGAAGACTTTAGGTATATACCTATATGTGTGTGTGTGTGTGTGTGCGTGTGTGTGTGTGTGTGTGTGTGTGTGTGTCTGTGAGTGTATATGGGAGGGAGGGAAGGAATGGGGGAAAGGAAGAGAGAGACTTGATAGTATTTATTTTTGGATATATTAACTTGGATTAGGCAAATGTTGCTTAGATATGATACCAAAAGTATGTGCCATAAAAGGAAACAATTGATAAGTTGGACTTAATGAAAACTGATAACTATTATACATCAAAAAATGAAAAGACAAGTCATATATTGGGAGAAAATATTTGCAAACCACATATCTAATAAAGGATTTATATCCATAATATACAAAGAACTAATTGAATCGTACACTTAAAATTTGTCAACTTAATTATCTGTAAATTATCTAATCTAATAATAGACAAATATGCAAATTGACCGCACCTTCGCTACACCCAAGCCACGCCCACCAGCCAAGCCACGCCCGCAACCAATCAGGACGAGTATGCAAATTACCCCAACAAAGATGGTGGCTAATTTGCATATCAAGACAGCGTCGAAAGAAGCCAAGAGCTGCAGAAGGGAGTAAAGCTTCGAAGAAGCAAGCAAGCCGGGGGGTGGGGGGGGAGGAGAAGGGAGGAGTGAAGTCAGGGCCGGGGGCGAAGGGAAACGCAGGTGGGCTGGAGGAGAAGGCGGGGCGGGCGACAAGGGCGGGGCGGAGGCGGGGTAGAGTGCAGCAGGAAATCCTATTGCAGGATTTTTCCTGCAACGGGAACGCTAGTCCTATATAATAAAAGGCTAGTATGCAAATTGACCAACTAGCAGAACGACTGGTCACTATGACATGCACTGACCACCAGGGGGCAGACGCTCAACACAGGGGGAGCACTGCTCAGCCAGAAGCCCTGAGCTGGGCTCATGGCTGGCGAGTGCAGTGGTGGTGATGAGAGCCTCTCCTGCCTCCGTGGTAGTGCTAAGGATGTCCAACTGCTGGCGGGGAGCGGGCCTGTCAGTTGGACATCCCCCAAGGGCTCCCAGACTATGAGAGGGTGCAGGCCAGGCTGAGGGACGCACCCCCCCCCCCCGCCAAGTGCACGAATTTCATGCACCGGGCCTCTAGTATCTAATACAGTTTTAAAAATAGTGCACTCACCCAATAGTCTCACTTGGCAATTCAGATTCTCTGGACCCTCCCTTCGTTCACCTTCCTCAGGGAAGCTGATGAGAACACTAATCAGCCTGAAGTTGGTCACAGCAAGTAGAGTGATAGGGTGGAGCTTGCCAATGTCACTAACTTTCTATGTCCTTATGCAAGATCTGTACTATTTATCTAAATGAGTTGCTGGGTACAGCAAATGAGATGTGAAGCTATTCATAAAAGGTTTTGTTCTTGTTGAGCTATTACGCCTACTCTTGAGCCCTGGGACTTATCTCTAAGTTAGTTTGCCATGATTAACACTCTATTTATGTTTTCTATTAAATTCTAATTGGGTTTTACTGGCATTCAGACATGTCTTCTATTCATTCTGTGATAGAATGATTGGTAGGAGGCACCACAGCTGGTCTGTGAAGAAAGGATGTGGCACCCACTTGCCATGAATTCCATCCAATACATTTCTAAAGGACGCAGCACCACTTTCAAATCTCAGAGGGGCTCTTCCTTTCAAAGATGAGACTTTGAGTTAAAAGAGACATTAATTCTGTCTTTTCATGAGTTGTTGAATCCAACAAACCTGAGCCTTTCCTTGAACTACAGTCTGTCCTTCATTTTTTGCTGGGCAGGTCCCTTGAATATCAGCATTCCCAATGACCTAGTTAATGCCACCATTTGTAGTTGATACTGGAGGTTCACAACTATTTTCAGTTGGGAGAAAGGCATGGGCTCGATGTGAAAGAAAAAGCCAACAGGGCCAGTAAAGGCTTTCAGTGTTTGAGGGTTTTTTCCCCCCTAATGAAAAAATGTCTGTGAGCTGCAACCCTATGTGGGAAAGGGGTAGATACTACCTTTTCCATAGTGCCTCTTCATCATGCATCTCGCTCTGACCACACAGTTTAGCAAAATTATGAAATCAACTATAAAACCCCCTAATCTTTAGTTACCTTTCATATAACTTCTCCCCTGTGCCCAGAGAGCCCCCAAATGCAGTATTTTAATCCTGCAAATCTTAACAAAATGAACAAGGAAGCAAAGAAGGGTATGGGCAATTCAAGTATTTTATCAGCATTTCCCAGAAAAAAAAAAAAATCTGTCCAAATGGCTATATTTTCATTTAACAAATAAGACATTTAACTTCCATTCATTTTCTTCTTGCCCTTTCTTCCATTTGTGTATTTTTTTTTCTGGGTTGATCTATGACTTGCAGAGCTTGAGAAAGTGAGCAATTTGTCATTAACTTAACTGGACACAGATCATATGCAGATTCCATTGTCGTAGCATTCCAGTCAGTCCCCCTGCAGATTCTCTACTAACCCATCAACATGCCTGAGGTTCTTCCCAGGGTAGAAGGGACACCAAACATTAAATAATGGCTGGGACTTAGGAGCTAAATTCAGGCACAAGTCTACCCACTTGATACCACTAAGCCCACTATGCCAATGCCTCCAACTCATTTTGACTTGTCTCTTATTGCCACTCCAGGTCAATGAGTTGCCTAGGGAGCCTTCTTGGAAACTTGCCTAGTGGTGGGTGCTTTACAGAGCTCAGCATATACAGAAGAACGAGTCCTGGTCAAGGCCTAAGAGGATCTAGACTCTCTTTTGAGCTCTGTTCCACACCTGCTCAGTGGACAACTCCCATACTCAGCAAGGCTGTGTGATGTAGTGCGTAAGCCCAGAAACCTAAAAATGAGAACCGAGTTTATTTTTATATCCACCACTCACAACCAGTGTGGTCTGGACCTCAGCTTTCTCACAGACAGAGGGAAAGAGAGATAGAAAGATCAATGATGAGAGAGAATCATCGATCAGCTGCCTCCTGCACGCCCCCTACTGGGGACTGAGCCTGCAAACCAGGCATGTGCCCTTGACTGGAGTCCAACCTGCGACCCTTCAGTCAGCAGGCCGACGCTCTATTCAATGAGCCAAGCCAGCTAGGGCTGTACTTAATTATCTGTAAGGTCTCTTAGAGCTATATAATTTTCTAGCTCCCCAAACACAAATCCCCTCAATGCTTTTCATTTTAATCAAAAGAGTAACATATGATCAAACAATGTAAAAAATATTAGCTTGAATCATATGAAATTGCTCCTATTTAACCATTTTTGGTCAATAAAATGGCAATTTTATATGGTTCAAGTTGGTGTACAGTATTATAACTGGAAGTCTTCCCTACTTGCTCAGCCCCCACTCTGACTTGTATTAATCACTTATATTTGCACAATGCTTTACAAGTTTAAATGTGCTTTTACGTACATTATTCATATGCAACAAACATTTCCCCAGGGCCTTCTGTGTGCTTGGGGCTTTGGAGTACAATTTCTCACTTAATCCTCACAACACCTGGGAAGGTGGTTCCTCTGGTCCATGGGGAAGTGAACGAGTTCAGGACAGTGGGATGAAGTAGCCAAGGTCACCCAGCAAGTAAGTGGCCGCTGACATTCGCACTCAGCACAGATTCTAATGCTCCCCTCATAGCCTCTCCTCTCCCTAGTCTGAGCCAGTCTAACGACTTCTCTTATCCTAAGAACCATTAAAATTGTAATAATTTCATACTTTTGATGGGCAAAAAGAGGATGTTTGAGGACCACACTAATTTCCCCCTGCTTTGCTTGCAGTGTCATGCCTGGCATGGAAAATGGCAGATTCCTTCCCAAATTCTGCAGGAGGGGCAAGGTGCAGGGGTGTGGGAGCAGGCGGGGGCTCCTTCTACTTACAAAGACTTCCAATGAAGGGAAAAAGCACATCCTGTAGGTAAAAACTCTGTTGCTTGGCTTGAAGCTAACCCCTACAATATACATTACTGTCTTTCTGTTCAATCAGTGTTCTGCTACAAGAATCAGTTACATTCAATCATCTGAAAGAGCTATTAAAATGCTGATAAAAAATTCATAAAGTAACACACAGTAATGAATCAGGAGAATTCAGTAAAGTGAGACCTACCCTCAGAGCAGGGCAAAAATGAAGGTGAACGATCGTTTGGGCCCAGCGGCCATGAAATACCCTTTTGGAAGATGAATAATTCTGTTTAGGGCTGATAAGTTGAACTAATTTATAATGCTGTTTTAGGTCCACTGCTGGAATATTTCAAATCCCTCAACTTTAAAATGCATTGCCTGTCAGAAACTGGTCTCTTAACAGTTTCCTCTTAACATTTTTCAAAATGTAACCTAGACCAATTTGCATGATTTAATGCTTATTGTATTATACTGTGCAAGATTTAAAATGGGAAATAAAATTTTTTAAAAGAGAGAGAGAGAGATGAGAGATAGGGAGAGGCAGACAAGGTGGCGCGTAGGGAACAAGTGAGGGCAAAGGGAGAATTAAGATCTGTCAGTGCTTGGCAGAGTGTGCCGCTGGGACAAGGGAGAGCTAGCTGGACATCAAGCACCCAACAGATCTCTAACCTGGGGAACAGACTTGGGTGACCACCCACACTAAGGCAAGACTTGAGAGCAAATTTGTGAAACAATAGGAGATGGCAGACTGAAGGGCTCCACTGAATTGTCACCCCCACCCTCCCATCCATTCCCAAAAGAGTCTCAAACCCTTGGCGATCCTCCTGGGACTCACTGCCAGGGGTCACACCTTCATTATTTCTCCCCTGGTTTCTTGCAAAAGCCTCTTAATTGGCATTACTTTCTTTCATCTCTCTTCTGCTCAATCCATCCTCCTCCATTCTGCTGCTATACTTTTCTTTCTAAAGAAAACCTGACCTTGTTATTCATTTCAATAGCCTCAATGGTCCCCCTCCCTGCAGGGGAGCATCACCTCCAGGACTGTTTATGCTATAGCCTCTGACTTACCTGTGGTTTACATTTCCTGCTACTTCACTACAGGAATAAAGAAAACAGTGAATGGTTATAAAGCACATAACCAAAAAATTAGTACCCAGAATATATAAAAAACTCTATTAGTCTGTACCAAAAAGGACAAATAACCTGATAAAAATTTTAAAAAAGGGCAAAATAAGTCAGTATGTTGAAGAGCCTATAAACATTTAAAAAAGATACTCAATTTCACTAGTATTTGGGAAATCTAAATAATAATAAGGGCTAGATAGCATTTTATACCCATCAGGTAGACAAATATTAAAATGTCTCGCCGAAACCGGTTTGGCTCAATGGATAGAGCGTCGGTCTGCGGACTGAAAGGTCCCAGGTTCGATTCCGGTCAAGGGCATGTACATTGGCTGCGGGCACATCCCTGGTAGGGGGTGTGCAGGAGGCAGCTGGTCGATGATTCTCTCTCATCGATGTTTCTAGCTCTCTATCCCTCTCCCTTCCTCTCTGTAAAAAATCAATAAAATATATTTAAAAAAATAAATAAATAAATAAAATGTCTCTAGATAGTAAATGTTGGGCACTTTGTGACAAAGCAGCTCTCACGTGCTTTAAGGGGATGCAGAAATGGACTCAACCGCTGTGGGGAGCAACTGGCAATAAGCGGCAATGTGGAGGTACCCTCGCCCCAGACCCAGCCAGCCCGATCCTTGACATAAAGACCGGGGCTCACTGTGCCATTCTTCATAATACTCACAATGGGAGACAATCTAAGCATCCATCCACAGGAAGGTTAATAAAGCACAGTTTATCCATACAACGAAGTAATATATGGTGGAAAAAAGAAACCGGAGCTATACCTAATATGGATAAACATCCAAAACATAATGTGTAGCTAAAAAAGCAACTTTTCAAAGGATATGTCTGAAGGACACAATTTGTGTCAAGTTTTAAAATTGTGGAAAAAAATCTATACGGTATTTTTTCAAAGGAAAAGTCATAGATGACTTCTATGGCAACAGCGCTTCCAGGACTAACACACTTCCCCAAGACAAGAGCAAAGGCTGGATGACAACAGCTGTGTAGAGTGGAGGACGTTCCGTCAGAGTGGTCTGCTTGGGAGCAGGGGCACAGAAACATGCCTTCCAGGCTGGGCAGACTCAGGCTGCCCCATTACACCCTCACCCTCGTAATGGAACGCCCTCTGAGAGTGCACTGCTTTCGCCTCAGTTAGGAAAACAATTGTGCTTCTTAGGGAGGCTGTGGCTTCTGGGCTGTGCTCTCCATTTATTCATTTAGGAGGCTGTGGGCCTGATCAGGAATAGCCACTCTGGTTGACAGACCGCTGCTGCCCAGAGATTTGATAAATCTTGATTAATTGTTTCAATGCTTTGTTATGAAAGGCTTCCTCCATGTTGTGTTACTTAGAAATTTTTACCCAACCCAAGTTGTCAAATGGAGGCAAAAACTCCACATAACATGTGATAATAAGGCTGTTACTGTGAAGGGCTCGGTAATCCTGTATTTATTCACCTGTTCCCCATTACAGAGATCTGTTAAATGAGCACTTTGTCCATCAACACTTGAGTGCTTAAAGCTGAGTAGGCCTCTTTTGTAATTGCTGGCACCAGCAAAAGCCAAGTTGCCAGCTCTCCGAATGTGGGAGTGTGGCTGGGACTGCTGGATGCGCGCCACCGAGCCCTGCCCCGCCGAGCCCTGCCCCACACAGCCCTCCATGCTCACCTGTCCAGGACCGGGCTCCCTCACGTCACTCACGGAGGCATACATATCTAACTGTGCGTGGCTGTTGTTTTTTAAAGTGCGTTTTGGAAAGGAACAAGAGGAAAGGCCAAAGGAAATTCTTTCCTCTGGTGACATTTCTGCCGGGTTACACCTCCGCCAGAGATTTATAGCCGCACAACGCTGCAGAGCTAACCATATGGTCCATTAAAAAGAATTCCAATTTCCGTGCTCCTGCGCCCAGAACCTCAGAGAGGTTTCCTATTTAATAAGGATTTCGATCTTCTGTGGGGGGCATTTAAAGCATACCCCAAACCATGTAAGCTAGCGTTATGAAAAGCCATGGAATTTTCCCACTGGGGAGAGGGAAGGAGAGAGGGCTGCGCAGCCCTCGGCCCGATCTGCGAGGGGCGGTGGAGGCAGGAGTGCCACTTGAGCATCACTGTCACCTGCTTCTTGCTCTGACCCTGGGATAATTTTTATAGAGTCACAAGTGAGTTGAAGAACTCCAAAGAATTTCACACTTCCCTCCAAGTGGTCTGGCTTCACCTCTGAATCAAGTAGCTCAAAAAAGCATTTGAAATCTTAGATTCGCAGGCTTAGCAATGTCCAGAAAAAGCCCTGCCAACGCCTCTGTGTCGCCAATATCAAATGGATTTGAGGGTCATCCGCACTGCTAGTTGCCGATGAGCTTTTCGAGCGTGTGACTCAGCAGTTCACCGTGCCCTGCACAGTGAAGGCCAGAGGACTGGTGCCCAGCGAAATAAACATGGAGACGCGCACTCACAGCCCCTACATCCATGCCAACCAATCCAGACCGAGGGCTTATCAGAAGATTGGCATCTTTTTTTTTTTTATTGTCTAACGTTTTACATATGCCTTCTTTTTCCCTGATTGCCCCCCAACCCCCGCCCTGCCATTCCCACCCCAGGCAAGCCCCCACCGCCCCAGTGTCTGTGTCCATTGGTTATGCTAATATGCATGCATACAAGTCCTTTGGTTGCTCTCTAACCCCCACCCCCTGCCATTTGTCTCTGGATCTATTCTTGTTCATCAAATTATGTTGATTATTATATCCCACATATGAGTGAGATCATGTGATCTTTATCTCTCTCTGACTGGCTTATTTCGCTTAGCATAATGCTCTCCAGTTCTATCCATGCTGTTGCAAATGGCTGAAGTTCCTTCTTTTTTATAGTGGTGTAGTATTCCATTGTGTAGATGTACCACAGGTTTTTAATCCACTCATCTGCTGATGGGCACTTAGGCTGTTTCCAAATCTTAGCTATTGTAAATTGTGCTGCTATGGACATAGGGGTGCATATATCCTTTCTGATGGGTGTTTCTGGTTTCTTGGGATATAGTGCTAGGAGTGGGATCACTGGGTCAAATGGGAGTTCCACTTTTAACTTTTTGAGGAAACTCCATCCTGTTCTCCACAGTGGCTGCACCAGTCTGCATTCCTAACAGCAGTGTACAAGGGTTCCTTTTTCTCCACATCCTCGCTAGCTCTTGTTGATTTGTTGATGATAGCCATTCTGACAGGTGTGAGATGGTACCTCAGTGTTGGTTTGATTTGTATCTCTCAGATGATTAGTGACTTTGAGCATGTTTTCATGTCTCTCGGCCTTCCGTATGTCCTCTCTCGAAAACTGTCTACTTAGGTCCTTTGCCCATTTTTTGATTGGATTGTTTATCTTCCTTTTGTTAAGTTATACAAGTTCTCTGTAAATTTTGAAGATTAAACCTTATCTGAAATAGCATTGGCAAATATGAAGATTGGCATCTTATTGTGCCATTTATGAGCTCACAAAGTTGAAGGGGGTTCAGGCAGTCTAAACTGTGATTTATCAGTCTAACTGGGAGCATCATGGGGAGGAGGGGGGGATCTTGAATGATTATGCCAGGAAGAAAGGCATATATAAGTTGGGACTGTCCTTGGGAAATAGGTGTGTGATTACCTGGGTTTAGAAGGCTATTTCTTTCTTTTTCTTTTTTTTAACATATTTTATTGAGTTCAGAGGGGAAGGGAGAGGGAGAGAGATAGAAACATCAACAATGAGAGAGAATCATTGATCGGATGTCTCCTGCATGCCCCACATTGGGGATCGAGCCCGCAACTCCGGCATGCACCCTGACCAGGAATCGAACTGTGACCTCCTGGTTAATAGGTTGATGCTCAACCACTGAGCCACGCTGGCTGGGCTACTTCTTTATGGCCTCTCCAAATTTGAAAAACAGAAAAGAAAAAGAGAGGCAGGGCTGAACTATCCAAATACCTCCTCCTCTTACTGTGACATAATCCAAATCGGAAACTGCCAAGGTGGCCAGGCCAATTTCATACGGAAATTTGTTTGGTGTTTCTTTGCCTTCCTTGCTCTCTTGTAGCAGCTCTCAAATGTCCTGGCCTCAGGACCCCTGTACACTCTTAAAATTTCTGTGGATTTCCAGAAAGTTATTTATGTGTTATTGTATCTGCTGATAGTTATCTTATTAAAAATTAAAACTTGGAAAATTGTAAAATATTTATTCATTTAAAACTAACAATACAGTGTGGTGAAGGCCTGGGACTGGGGGGCAATACAGACTAGAAGGGGTCAATGAGGAAAAAGGGGACATCTGTAATAGTTTTGTGTGTGTGTGTGTGTGTGTGTGTGTGTGCTTTTGTTTTTCTTTTTATAATTTCATAGCTATTTTTTCACAGTTTTAAAAAAGATTATATTTATCATTATATAATGTAATACTTTTAACAATAAATATTTTTAAAAACTAACAATAAACCTAATACATATTAACAAACAACACATTTTTATAAAAAATAATTATATTTTCCAAAATAAAAACTTTAATAGGAAGAGTAGGATTGTTTGACATTTTTTGCAAATGTCTTTCCAACGTCTGGTTTCAGAAGACAGGTGGAGTCTCCTATCTGCTTTTGCATTCACTCTGTTTCAATCACATCTGGAAAACTCCAGGTACATTCAGGAGAGAATGGAAGTGGGTTAAAAAGGCGAACGTCATATAATGGACATGGTTTTGGCCTTGGAACTCCTGACAGGGCCTGGGACCCTTCCCCAAGGCACACCTGGACCACACTTTGAGAACCACTGTGAACATGCTCTCCACACTTTCTAGGAATATTTGGTAACTAAATCCCTCCCTACCCTCAAGGAAAGGGAAACTTGCTGTCTTTGGCGCTAATGATTCTGGTACTGAGTTTAAGGCCATGGAAGTCTATCTGAATGAGAAAGGCCAGGTCTGGGAAGAGAACCTGAGACATGGAGAAGGGCTCCCCTGAGACTAGAGAAGGACTCACCCAGGATAGGTTGGAAGAGAGAGGGTGGTCTCAGAAGACCAGGGCCCAGGCCAGTTTTGGGGGCAGCCCACAGGAGGAAGCAAGACCCCAGGAAAAATGTCCATTCCAGGCTCCCAGTGTCCATGGGAATAGAAATGAGGGATGTCCCAGTTGTGAGCTGGGGACATGAAGCCTAAGGACTTCCCATCTCCAAGATCCCTTGGCAACAGGTAAGACACAGAACCTGGACCCGACTCTGAGGATAAATGAAGCACCAGGAATGGCTTAGTTCACTTCCCGTTAGGGGTGCTGTTGCAAGAAGAAAATGAGATTGATTTAAGAAAGCAAAGAAATGTGGTATTTCTTCCATACTAGAGATCGTGGACTGATCTTACTCGCTTCTTTTCTATCTGTCTCGCCTAGCTGGAAGCCACCAGCGAGCCAGACCTGCATCTCTGCCACGTGCACAGCAACAAGAAATTCCAGGGCCTCGGTGACGGCGGAATGGACCCATCCGTCAACCTGGCTGACCGCGGCTCAGAGGCCAGCAAAGGTGGGAAAGAGAAGAAGAGACAGTGACTGTCCAAGGTCACGCTCTCGGCTGTGCTGTGGCTCACGCTGTGGATCAGGCAGGCAGCGTATTCCTTCTAAACCTTCGCTTCCTCATCTGTGAACTGCAGACTCCTCCCTACGCTCATGATAAGGATGAACTTTCTTAAGTCACAGGAAAGCACTTAACATAGTCTCTGCAACGAAGTAATCGCGTTGTTTTCCCTTTAAACCACTCAACTGTCCCTTCCCGGACCGCCCTCCAGGGTCAGAACGCTTTGTCGTTTCCACGGCCCCTGCGCCTCCAGCGCCAGGGCTCACCCTCCGCGACGGGGATTCTCCCACTGGAGGGGGAGCTCCACAGGGCAGGAATGGTGCCCTGGTTTTCCCTTCACTGTGTCCCGTGTCACGCATAGTGTCTGTCATTCACAGGCATGCGATGCTGGAATGAATGAATGAAGAACACACGATGCACACATCAATTATTACTATGGAAAATTCCTTTCTGTGGTTTAGACGCAGAAGATTAGATTTCAGGAATTTGAGATGCAAAGAAAAAAAATGAAATAATGAAAAAAAAAAACAATCAATGCTAAGGAGGTAAAGGTGTGTCCACCTCGCACAGGCATGGGGTTCCAGGAGAAGGAAGAGTCTTACAAAAGGCTTCAGTTCTGAACAAGACCCCAAGTCAGGGTTTCTTGCTTCAAATTGTAGCACATTATCCCAATTAACACCTAGCCCTTCCTCCACAGAACTGGTAAGTAAGCTAGCCAGTAAGTGATTAAAACATTGCTACCTGATTACTCTATAGTTAAATGCTTAAAAAGGAATCACAGTTAATGGACTATCACAGGTGAGATCATAAATTATGGCTGCAACGTGGGTGTGCACGTGCTGTTTGAAGGGTATCACTCCCCCACTCCCTCGCGTTTTCTCAATCCCTCAGTTGCCTATCAGGAGTTGGAGATTCCACACTGACTTCTGGGGAGAGGAAGATGGTAGGGATGCGGGCAGAGGACGTGGAAGGGAAAGAGGAATTGTGGCAGTTGAAAGAGTCAATACATGGAAGTAAACACCTGGCGGGTAGTCACCTAGCTAATTAAAGACGCCTGCGAACACACATCAAACACTGGGCCCTATGAACAGAGCAGATGTACTAATTTCCCACTCCTGAAACAGCTACACAACTCCCTGGCTACTCTTCTGCACCCCCTTCCCCTCCCTCCTGCCTCCCTCCTTTCCTTTTCTCCCCTCCCCACACCCCCCTCTCTCTGACAGCACTATTAATGATCGTTAATGCCCCACAGGCTCTAATGGGTCCCACTGGGAGTCCAGAAATACTGCAATTTGTATTGAGGATTTAGACATAACAAAAAAAAAAAGCCCTCTGCTCCTGGGAGCCGGAGCTTGATCAGTTAGCTCCCTCCCTGGAATTGCACAACAGAATAATAAATGGCAGCTCTTCGATTAAATCAAGCCTTCTGCCGTGAGTGCCGGAGAGAGTGTGATTGTCACTAACAATCCACTGCTTGTTAACACCACTGGAGTATGAACAAACAGTAGTCAACACTTAAAAAAGTAAATGTCCTGCAATACCTTTGGTATTTGTGTCTGCACATGTGCACACACACACACGCACACACACACACACACTCACACACTCAGTTTCCAGATCCTCCCCTTTAGATATTTTGGGTAAGTTTTTATGTTTTAGTTATCTATTTTTTTAATGTCCAGGAAAGCTCAATGTAAAAGCTAGCTGCTGTCATGTTAAAAAACAAAAAAGAAGTACACAGATATAGTATTCTTGATGAAAGCTTTATTTTACATTTCTCAGGTAAGCTAGGAAAAGGGAACAGGTAAAGTAGAGTAGGCTAAATCTGAGTCTGTGGGTGATTTTCCATTTAAATTTATTTCCTTATGGGTGCTATGATATTATAGCCTTCTGAATCAAAAGTTAATTTTTATAAAGTGGGTGATTAAGACAAGGTTTGATTAGGGGTGGTGCTCACGCAAAACCAGCAGTCCCCTGTCTTGGAGATTCCAGCTGCCCCTTTCATATCCACAGCTCAGTGTGGGACCACAGCTGACCTCCAAAATACTTGAAAGACGCAGAGGAGAGCTCAGCAGGGCTCAGCAGGGGTGGGGTGCACGCACCAGCAGCTGAGTTATTCTCTGCATGGAGATGAGAGCCGGGTGGGGAATCCAGCCCGTGAGAAGAAACATGGCACCTGCCTTTAAGGCGCTTACACTTGAAATCAGAGGGCAGCCAGAAGGGGTCCTTCCAGGCCCAGAAAGAGCAGCGTGGGCTGCGGACTTGGTCTTGGTCTCCAGAGATGGATGGTGTCCATCTGCACTTGACCTTTCCAGGAGGCACGATCGCGTGTTTGTTTTGACAGGACAGCTGAGAAGAATGATTCTCTCTCCCTCTTCCTCCCTCCCGCTCTCCCCTCCCCCCCCACACACACACTGGGGGAGAGTTATATCTTAAAGTGAATGGCAGATGGTTTGAACTCCAGTTAGCCATATTCACTTGCAGATTCAGAATTATTGATGATAAAAGCTAAACTATGAGGCATGTTCCATCTGCTTATTTTCCGATTTTCATTTGTTGCAGTCCTGTTAATATTACTGGGATTCTCCTTTCTCTCCAGAAAGGTTGCCATAAGGGCATCTACCTAGAGACATCTGTCGCCTCTTGCTCTAGACGCTGTTGTCCTCGCCCTGCTGCTGAGGCCCTGTGCTCCCTCCTCCACCCCCACCCCGCTCTCTGTCCTCTCACTCCTTTAGCAATGACCTTGACTGTCTCCGGCCCAGGACACTCGAGGGACTAAACTGGACTCAAGGTGACACCTGGGGCGAGGGGGCCGAAGTCATCTGTCAGTGCTTCTCAAACCTGGCGCAGGGGAAGCAGTGCCAAGAGGGACACCACGTAAGGGCAGCACCTGGTCCTAGGGCATCACTTTCACTCTAAGACTGAACAGAGGGGTTGGTAATTAAGCTGAGTAGTAACAAGACGTGACTGATACTGAAGCAAACACAAACATACCAGGAAACGGGGGCGTGCCACTGAGTCCCATCCCAGTCTGCCCGGACGAGTCCTGCCACAGGGACGCTTTTAGAGCCACCACCTCCCCAAGCCCCATGGTTAGCAGGACCTGGGAGTGTGGCGTCGGCTCTCCAGCGGCATTTTCCGCTCGGCTTGCCTGCTCTCCCGGCAGGACAACAGCTGGACTTGCCCTGGGCATAACGACGTTTCCAAGAGCCCCGTGCCATTCACGCCAGCAAGGACTTCCTCAGTAACTTATAGGCCTCTTTTAATCAAGAGGCAAAGCTCTCCATCTTGTTGACACTTATGACCCCCGATGTAAAATGCTCCGATTGTTTAATTCAGAGGGGACCTGGAGAAAGTGCAGGCCCTCTCCATTAGGACACTTCCTAATGGGAGCAATACATCAAGGCCCTGCCTCTAATCTGAAGAACAGCTGTTTAGAAACCTGTCCTGGGTCCATCGTTTGGAGCTACTTTTCGGGAGATCAACACTCCCCCCATTAATTTCATCTTCATTTCTGCTCTGGTGAAGAGGACTTGGAGAGAAAGCCACCCCCTGCCTGGCTTCATTTCCCCCCTCCCCCTCTGCCGCTAGCCTGCTGTTTCTCAACCAAAAAGGCGGTCCTTACAATTCATCCCTTTGGTAGTCTTCTCCTGAGGTTAATGAACAAATAAAAATGTAGACAAACTTGCTTTAATACATAATAAAATAAGAGCATTTGGAGTAACATAGAATAAGATAAGATTCCTTTACAATGTGTGTTGCATAATAACCAGGGTGGAAGGGGTTGGCCTAAAATGATTTACTTCCTCCATCCTGGAAAATAAATTATTTAAATATATATATAATGATTGTCACTTAGTGAGCACTGATTGAGCGAAGGTCCAGAGCTGGGCACAGTGAGCCACTAAAGGAAGATGCCCCATCAGGTGAACCAGATGCACCGAGTTTGAGCCTCGGGCCAAATCTCCTGCCTTCTCCCAACCACTCCAGTGTGTTGATCTTTTCAGGGGGAGCCTTTGACACAAGGACAACTAATTGCACTTCCTTTTGATTTTCTTCTTCTCGCTCTCCCCCATTTAGACTACAGGCTGCACACAGGCATTACGTACCAATTAGAGCCCGCGGGCCCCGAATAGTGGGACACCGCATTACCTTTCTTCCCTACACAAGGCGGCACCTAATTAATGTATACAGCTTGATTAGCTCAGAGATTTAAGTATACACCCGTGAACACTGCACTATCACTGCGATGTTCTGATGACAATGAAAGTTAATGAGCAAAATACGCCTCATCCTTTCCGACAGCTTCACAATAAAACAAGTCGTGAAAACTTACAAACAGCACGAGGCGACTCTGGCTTGCCTTAGAAGATTTTGGAAATTTTGCTGCCAGGTCCGAACACTTGCAGGGAGGAACCTCCCGATTTAAAAAGAAAAAGAAATTTAGGTTTTTTTTCTAACCCACTCTATTCTATGAGAAGATATCAATCAAGTAAGTGAAACTGCCCATTCTTTGCACAGGTGTGATAGCTCCTCTCCCGCCTGCCTGCCTGCCCCCTCTCTGCGCCGGTCACACATCTGCACTGCTATTCGCACTTCGGTCGCAAGTCCCTGCACCTATCGTCTCTGTTGCTTGGCTGTCGACTCCTCATGCCCCATTAGTCATGTGTGACACGTGCAGCTAGTACCTTTCCACTCACACTGCAGGACGGCTTCTGGTGGGAAGAGATACCTTCCGGAAGAGCTTCCACAGAGGCCCTGGCTGTGTGGCAAGGGTGTGCTATGGGGTCAGTGTGGCTCCCCTCACCCCACTCGGTAAACTCTCTTTATTAAACTTCCTTATACTTGGCTTCCTTTGAAGGCTGGGTATGTGGCTGTGAGGAGCTGGAGGAGGGAATGCAAGCAGAAGGAGATAAAAATAGTCTATAAAGCTTTAATATTTAACGTGCAACAAATCTATGTGCTCGGTGCATGTGCAGCAACCTGCAAAGTGGCAGAAGAGAGATGACTAAACAGAGGAAAGCATTACAAAGATTTTTATAACTGAGCTTAAAACTCATGACTCATTACCAAACTAATGAAATCTCAGATTTAAAAATTCAAAATTGGTTTTGTTTTCATTATAAATTCATTGTCAGCTAGTCCCACTAACAAGCAATCTCAATTTGTTAGCAGAGGGGAGATGGTTGTTGTAAAACAAAAAGCAAAACAAATGGAAGTGTGTTCTTAAAATGTCATTTTCCATTGGGAGTAAAGCTTTTCTCTGCATTTGGGCCAATTTTCGAACCTTCAGACACTGCCTACAGATCATCGCAAATACACAGATGCACATTATAGTGCACTGACTTTGTAACCCTAATTCCAGACCTAGGATTTAGAAATCTAACTACACTTTTACTATTTGTTGACACAAATAGGTGCTGGATTAACATGTGACAATGTATGGCACCACAGTCAGGCGCCGTCTCTTGTCCAAAGGGATACTATGTGCCGAATTCCCCGTTTCTGGATTCTGACTACACCTGGAGGGGCCCTTTGCGGCTGTGGGGGAGCTGGCAGGCTGACCTGTGGGCCAGAAGGAAAAGCCATGCGGGTAACTGAGCTTTCCACAAGGAATCTCAGTCCCAGGCCTTCCTTCCTGCCCTAACGCCAAGCAATAACCTGGTACCTACCCCGCCGGTCTGCGCATTGGGAGTATGTGCCCCCAAAGTAAACATAGACAGACAAGCAACGCACTTACCTCTCCTAGTATATTTTTATTGATTTTTATACTGTGATCATTTCTAAAACATACACACAAAAACCAAATCTAAAGGAGACTGGAAATAACAAGTAGTTCTACGTTTTTCTTCTCACATTCCAAATTATTGTCGTCCATGCACACCAGGGCAATTATCAGTTTAGCCTAGCTATTAATTTGTGACTGGAGAAGACGCAAAAGAGCAGGCATTTCTCTGAGCATCTAAACTTATGGGCCAAAGCGGTAGAAGCAAAGGGCCCGGTGGCACCTCTTGGAAAAGGTTCAGGTTTTCTGAACACCCCGCCCCAGCCCCGAGGGTGAGGGGAGTCTTTCTGACTTGAAGAGGGCCACATGTGTTATTTCCTCTGTCTCACACCCTTGCGAGAGATGTCAGATGTGGTTGCGATTTGTATGCTTTTCTCTCCATCCCACATTCTCCACGTGTTGCTCATTTCTGTATTTGCTCTGGGTTCCATGCCATTCTGTCGCACGTCCCCGCATTCCTTTCCCTGGGTGTTCAGTCCCACCTCAGGCTGCTGGCTCCTTTCAGAGCAACTTGTTGCATGATCAAGACAGGAAGTGGGACACTCTTCAAAGAACAGATGGAGAGAGGGGGCCAGCGGAGGCCAGAGGCTGTCATGTACTCACAGAGGGAGGGAGTTTTGTTTTGAAGGAGAGTGGAACAGTGGTATTGGAGAGGGAAGAAAGGTGGGGCTGTGATTAGGAACTGCCAGGATTCCAGCCCGCGGGCAATCCTTTAAAACGCGTGTACTCACGGCCTATCTGTTGTAGGACACGGTGTCTTTGGCTAAGGCACTCCATGCTAATCAGGAAAGATTAGTACCATTAGCATCCCTGCGATAAGAGAGATCCGTAAAGGGCCTCACTCCACTCTGGCAGGAAACCAGCATGCGGCAGGAGTCCTAGCAAGTCCTACTGGACTGCCCTTGGAAATCCCTCTTGAAATCCTCTGCTTTGTCTCTGTTCAGACCAGAACCTCCCACCAACATCTCACCCAAACTGGTAACTCTACACCACAGCTTCTGCCAGCCAGCTTCTTCAAGTAACCATTCTATATCTCCTTCTTCACCTCCATAGCTCCCACTGGTGAGGGTGGCGATTCTTAACATTTATTTCAACACTCACTTCTCCTGCCCTATTACCTCTGAGGAAGACAAAATTCAGTGACTGACTAGGATGGGATGGGAGACTGGCCCTGTGTCAGGGCTGAGGCAGGGACTCTGGAGGGGGATGTGATCTGAAGATGAGTTTCCTCTGTGAGCGTTCAAGAGCCCCCACCTCCAACCCAAGCTGCTCTGCAAGCCCTATCACCACCCTCCTCGCCTGCCTGGCTTCCCAGTCCCTCGCCGTGGTGGGTGGCTCCCCTCCAGGACTGAGAGGCCCCTCCACACCTGGGCTTTGCACATGCTGTTCCCTTTGCTTGAGGTCCTCTCACCACTGAATCACCTTTCACCTCTGAGGAAAACAACTGCCTTTTCAATCCCCTCCCCATTCCCTTCTGCAGAGGTGACTCCTCCTCGGGGCCTTTCAGTCTGGTGTCTGTCCCACCGACACAACAGTGGCTCATTCAGCTCCCGACTCCAGGAGACTGGAAGTGTCCAGGGAGCAGGGACTCATCTTACTCATAGGTGTCACGATGGCAGCCAGCCCGGTGCCCAGCAACACTCAAGATGATGGACCTGAACTGAGAGAGATGCCAAAATTATTGTCACTGTGGCTGCTGGTACCTGGAGCCATGCTCCCTGCCCATCTCTCCCACCCACGCCTTGGGGCCGCCCCCCACCCCCCAGCCTCCTCCCCTGCAGACTGCAGACAGCCGGTTACTGTGGCAGCAGTGATTTACAACTGCATTTAGCTGAATCTAATCAGAAGTGTGAATACTCCCCTTCTATCTGGCACACATCATCGGAGCTCTAATTATTCACACATTTTGGCAAGCGTTCTGGTGTTCCCCTACCAAGCTCCTAATCCCAGCAGATCAGTTAAAATAAATGAAAGAGAGATTCAAAAGGCACTTTAAAAATTCAACTGTTCTCCAAATGAGTTTGAACAGGCTCCAGATAACTAGTGGTTGCAGCTGACTGGCATTTAAAACCTAAGAACCCTTCTGCCTACCCCCGTCCCAAGTTCCGTCCGGTACCCCCTGCATCTAAGGACACGATTCTCCTCGATTTAAGAGAAACACTTGAGACCAGGCCCCTGACATGTTTTCAATGATCTGCATTAAAAACCAGGAAAATGTAGTCGCCACCCCAAGATCCAATCAGTGCCAAAGCGATTCTGCCTTTTCCACACAGGTAATGCGATACCAGCCCAGGACCCATGATTACAGCGTTCTGAATGCGTCTATTACAGAGCTCCCAAGTGCAGGAAGTCATTAAGGCAAAAATTACAGCCATGGACCAAGGCTGGTATTCGAGAAAAGTTTTCAAACACACACACACACACACACACACACACTCTCTCAGCAAGTATATGTATTTGCAAACTTAAGGAAAGCAGCACACGCAGCTTCCCACGCTCTCTGCCCTTTCTCTGTGCCTGGACTTCTCCCCCAGGGACCCTCGAAGCTTCCTCCTTTAACACCTTCAACTCTGTTCACAGGTCTGCCCCCAGTAAGACCTTCTCTGCCGGGCCTACTTAAGAGTACAAGACTCTTCTCCTCACCCCCACAGGCTCTGCCTCCCTCCCTGCTTTATTTTTCTCCTTAGCACTTACCACCACTGGACACCTTAGGCATGTTACTCATTTATTAATCATCTGCCAGCCCCCCCCCCCCACTGGAATGTAGGGATCCTTAACTGTTGTAGCCACTGCTGCCTGGAGCAGCATCCGGCATGTAGCAGGTGCTCAATAAATAACTGTTACTTAGAGTGGCTCCTCCCGGCGGTCTATGTGTGCCTGAGACTGAGTCCCAGAGGCTCTGCCCTTGCACTTGCTCACCTCCTAACCGAGCTGATGTGGAGGATGCCAAGTAACATAAGATTTTGGGGGAAATCACGGGTCCTGAATTCTTGACTTGGCAGCTCTGTCCCTAATGTGCCGGGCAACCCAAACTTCTGTCCCTGCAGCTCTCAAACAAGGTGCGTACCGAGAAAAACGACCTTCCAGGATTCTTAGAAAGTTCAAATAAACTGACATGCAGGAAAGAACTTGGAAGAGGTAAAAGCGCTCTCCACATGCAAGGTGATACCATGTTCCAAAGATAAGGCAGTGCTTTCCAATATACTTCCCAAACAGAGCATTCTCAGTTATGTAATACTAGTGTTCCAGTGCATGGATTCGTGCACATTGAAACGAAATTAATTAGAAGAAATATTTTAGTATTGCTATTCGCATCTTGCTAATGAAAAGAAAACAGGATTCTACTGAGTCTCCTATCTACCTACTCCAGGATTCTGTGAGGATTCAAATGAGATGAGGCACGGGAAAATGCTTCACAAATATTTGGTTAAACTGTAAAATGTCTGCACCTGGCTATAAAGCAAGTCGGGTTCCTGGGCTGAAGAAACTCCAAGAAGGCTAGTCGCTAGGCAGAGGAAGCCAGGCGTTGCTATGTGACGTCATTACCCTGCACCCACAACCACCATTTCTGGGCTGGGCTGGGCAGTGGGCTGCATTTTGCACTATGGGGTCTTGGCAGCATTGGCTGCAATTTGGTGGGGTGTCGCTCCGGGGTGGTGGTGGGGCCTGTGTCCCACTTGGGGTAAGCCGATTGTTGGTTTGTCGTCTCCAGGTCGGTGGTGCCGTTTATTTTTAAATGGCCAGTGTGCATCATGGCAGGTCTTGCATTGAGTGTCTGCCTCCTGGTGGTCAGTGTGCATCATAGCTACCGGTCGGATGGACGACACTTAGCCTTTTATATATATAGATAACCACAGTTACATGAAGGGAAACAGTGCAGCCATTCATCCCATTCTCCATCACTCAAAACTCTGGCTCGCCACAGACAAGAGCACCCTGTCCAAAGGCTTCAAGAAGGTAAGTGAGTGTGTGTGTGTGTGTGTGTGTGTGTGTGCGCGTGTGCACGCACCAGAGTGTGTATATATGTGTGCAGTGCATGTGCATGTGTGTGTGTGCTTTTGGATGGCAGCGAGTAGAGCATTACCAAAGTGCAGGCTTCTCCCTAATTTCATGTCTCCGGGAGGCTGGGGGTGATTGAATGCTTCCTGGGGCAAGAAGGTTCTAGATGACTCCTCGACAGAGAAGAGTACTTGCAGTAGCTGACCAAGTAGGCTGGACTGGAAACACGAATCCTGGTTTTAAAATACTGGCTATATGAAGACTGACCCCCCAAAGGAAACTTCATCTGGTATTTGAACGGTGAGCTCCGAAGTCCCTGGCTTAAGGTGGAGGTGGACTTTAAATCCAAGCTCTGTGGGTTTTTTATGGTTATTCATAGGAGAGAAGGTTGCTTAACACTGAGCAGAACTGTTCCCTTGCTCCCTCCCAGGTGCCTGGGTAACTGAGAGACTTTTGTTGCTAGGGTCGGCATGAGACCAAGGAAAATATCACCCCACTTGTCTATTTACATAAAATACTCCAACCATTTATGTGTCTTTACGTTTAGGGGTAACAGCCACACAGAATAGATGTTGATGTTTCATGCATGTGAAATAACACAGTAGAAAGCTACTTTAAGAAATTACTTTCCTTCAGTGTCACCATGGAAACCAGCCAACATAATCTCTCCACACCTAACTCTGGGGGGTAAGGAATAACAGTGACGGGGGGAGACAATCCAAACATTGAAAACGCTCATAAATTCTCTTACGTGCCAAAAAATTTAACTTGAGACATTTTTCCTCTGCTTTGGGCTGGGATGTCAACCTGTGATGTTTACTTTGTGAACTCTGTTTGATTTTCAAAACTAAAAAAATCAAATTGGGAAGTTTAGTGAAGTTCCTTGCTAAGCCATAAATCACTTCAGAGCCTACAACAGCCTCCAGCCTGTTCTCCTAAGTGGACTTGAGTAGGAGGCTACGGAGCAAGAAGAGGTGGCAGCTGGTGGGGACAAAGGAGTTGAGGGTGGGCAGGGGCAGCGGGGACCTGGGGAACCGGGGGGAATGAAGATGGAACGAGGGCAGGAGGCCGGTAAGGGCCAGTCCTAACTCCCCTTCCTCCTTCTGGCATGGCTCTGATCTCTAAGGCTCCTACACCTGGTGTTTTCCAACGAGCCCTTCAGGAAGCTTACTGCTGGACCCAGGGACCCAGTCAACCTGAGGCCCGCTTGGCTTCTCAAGAATAATAATTAAAAAAAAGAGAGACAAAACTCTATCGGACTCTGATTATTTGTAAAATAAATGTAATTTTGGAAACAAACTAACAAACAAACAAACAAACAAACCTTTCTATGAGAAAAAGAAAACTTTGCATGGATTTCCCAATTTGCTATTTGTTTCCTTGTAAATCACTCCTGGTTGGGAAGACAAGCTTCTTAGCAACGACTTTTGATTCTCAGCAAAAGTGCTCCGGGTGGACATGAGTTGCTGTTGCAGAGACCAGCTCTGCACTGAAGAGGCACATTTTATTCTGAGTCTCAAAGGCCTAATTCAAGCATGTCAAACTCAACGGCTAACATGTACCAAATAAATGAGGCATGCGGCCCGCGAGTTTGACATGCTTGGTCTAGTTCAAAGAGGAAGCCGATTTCAAATCATATCGTCCTTCACATTTATTTTTTTTTAAACTCAGGATTTGCCTCACATAAATCCTTACTATTTTTGTGGTTGATTTTCGCAGAGACTATTTCTCTCCTGTCCTATCATGTTACATTTTTTTCTGGTCAGTGGATTTTATTTAATTGCCTAAAACTGTATCTCAGTTCTAAATACTGGTCCCCATCCCTCAAAACATGCTAGTGGTAATGGTGCTTTGTATACTGTAATGCAATGTGAAGTAAGTATCTTTCTGCCCGGCTGGTGCCTCAGTTGGATGAGTGTCCTCCCGTATACCAAGAGACTGAGGGCTCCTGGTCAGGGCATATACCTAGTTTGTGGGATTGATCCCAAGTTGGGGTGAGTACAGGATGCAGCCTAGCAATGTTTATCTCTCACATGGGTGTTTCTCTCTCTCTCTCTCTCTTCCTGCTCCTCTCTCTCTAAAAAAATCAGTAAAGACATATCCTTGAGTGAGGATTAAAAAAAAAAGTACCTCTTCCCAAAGGAATTAGACTTTCCAAGAAAGGTTATTTAATAAACTACTAGAAATAGTAAAAACTAAAGACTATATATCATAAATCACATTCAGGCTAATTCTTATGCTTAGTTAACTTTCCTCCTAGAGTTTGATCTGGTCTCTCCATCATATTTACATTGATTGAGCACTTTTGCGGAAGAACTATGTTCTCTAACGAATCACAGAAGTCACCTTATCCCACTAAGAACACAGAGAAATCCTGAGAGTTGAATGAAATAAATCTGAGATAAAATACTGTAATGGGACGGAGAGGAGGAGTTCATGGAGAAGGCTCCCTCCCACAATACATGGAGATAGGACTCTCGTGCTTGTGCTTTATCAACTATGTTTGCATCCATTCATGCAGTCACCCAGCCCAATGGCCGCCCATCTACTCTGTGATACAGGTATTCCCTAAGTGCACTGAAGTGCTAATGCATGCAAGGCTCTGGCCCCACGCAGGGGACAGACCGGTGAGATACCATCTATTCTTGAAGGAGGTCACATATCACCAGGGGTCATATCCCATTTTCCCCTTTCTACCTCTCAGCTCCTACTCCCCTTGGAAGTAGAAATGTACCTTCTTCCACATGCTGCTCTGAGTTCCTGGCTCCGCGCATATGCGCTTACAGAGAGCAGAGGTGTGCAATCACTAGGAGGGAGCTTTAAAGAAATAACATGCGGTGGCACAAAAAGAAATATAGTGCACAGAAGTGGGAGAGGGAAATTATGTAGGGAGGGCAGAAAAACATAGATAAAAATGCAAAAGTTATTATAATTTATTCATTAAATCCAGCAGGAGAGAACAACACTCTCTCAGAAACACCCAACAGAGGCTAAACTCCAGGACATTCCTCTTCCCTGGCTCTGTTTCAAATGCAGTAAGTGGGGTCCCAGAATGCTCTGCATCAGTTTTCACGGCCTGGCCTCCCGCCCAGAGGAGGCGTGCAGTTTGCTCAGACAGTGGTTCACAGTCACGTTCCTCACAGCCCCCTGTGGGGAGCCCCGAGTCGGCACCTTGGGCTCTGGTCCCCACTGTGTCTGCAAGTCACTGTGTGACCTTGAGCAAGACCTTGGCCCTCCTGGGCTTCAGCCTTTTTCATTTCTAGAGAAAACATCTACTTAAGCCATACCGAGCTCCCAAACTTGTTAGAGACACTGTAAGACAATGCATGTGAGCGCAGTCTGGAAAGGTAAGGTGAAACCAGTGACCGAGGTGACTCCCACCCCCTCTCCTTGCCCGCTTTCCTGTCCTTTTAAGATACCATTCTTGCCTGCAGCAACACCATGGCACAGGAAACCAGTACCTATCTGGTGGGCATGGTGGCCAGATTAGGACAAGACTATTTGGGGGAAGGTGGGAGCTTCCAATTCATTAAGTAAACTTTCTCAGAAGCGTGGAGGACCCCGATAGCCCCAGGTGTCAGGTGAGGGTCAGTGTACACCAGTGGCAGCAGGGCAGGGACCCCGGGCCTCAGTGGCAGGGGCACTTGGGTGCACACCGGGACAGACAAGGTGGAGAAGCTTCCCCCAAACCATATTGGCATGGTTTTTACCCTTGATCATTCTAGCTAAGGGTTTCTCAATTTTGTTGATATTTTCAAAGAACCAGATTTTACCTTTGTTATTTTTCTCTACTGTTTGCTTCATATTTTGATAGTCTTTGCTATTTTATTTATTATTCCCCTTGTTATTTTTGGTCTAATTGTACTCTTCTTTTCCTATCTTCTCATGGCAGAACCTAGGTCATTGCTTTAGTGAGACCTTTCTTCTTTCCTAAAGTATAAGCTATTACTTAGAACTATTAATTCTTCCCTAAGCATTACATGAACTGCAACCCACTGATTTTGATAAGTAGTATTTTTATTATCTTTCAGTTCAAAATGTTTTCTTTTTTAAAAAGTATTTTTTTACATGATCTTATTGATTGCAGAGAGATGAAGGGAGAGGGAGAGAGAGACAGAAACATCAACGATGTGAGAGAAATCATCTACCAGCTGCCTCCTGCATGCTCCCTACTGGGGATCGAGCCTGAAACCCAGGCATGTGCCCTGACCGGGAATCAAACCATGACCTCCAGGTTCATGGGTCAATGCTCAACCACTGAGCCACACAAGCCGGGCCAAAACCTTTTCTAATTTTCCTTGTGATTTCCTCTTTGACCCATATTTAGAAATATGTTGCTTACCTTCCAGATATTTGGGGTTCTCCTGGGTATCTCATTGCTACTGATTTCTAATGAAGGCCTTCTAGCTTCACAGCCTCGCTCAAATTCTCTCTCCTCCCCCCCTTGCCCTTGACTCCCTCCCTGGAGCCTTCCCTTTGCCTGGGTCTGAATCAGACCCTAAGCTTCCAGAGGACAGAGGCCACACCCACTAATTTAAGGCGGTGTCTCCAGGGATTAATTCAGTGCCTGCCCCACATGGTGTGCTCAATAAGTGTTTGTCAAATGAGTTGATGGCTTCTTGGTATTTTCTAAATCTCTGATACTGTCTCCCTTATTGAACTAGTATCCAAGTGCACCAGCCTCACCAGAATGGGAGCGGGGGCCCAGCAGGCACCTGCAATTTCTAGACTCTCCAAGGCTCAGTCCAGGGCTGACACCAGACTGGGGGAACGGTTACTAAAGGACATCTAAGCAATAGCTCTCTGTGGAAAAATCTCAATCTTTCTTCTGATATTGATGGGGATGTCGGGTTTAAGGGACAGCAACAGCATAATCAATGGTGTTCTTCACAGCAGGCACCGGATGGGGAAAAGTCAGTTTCTCCTGATGAAGTCATATGCTCCTACTAACAAAGCATTCATCTAATTGTCCCTCTTCCACAACATCTAGGAAGAATAGAACTATATCTGTGTATTTTCAATAACTTTCTTTAACTTATAATATTGGATAGTGTTTCTCAGCCTCTTTTATTGACTGATTGCTTTCTCCCAGATTGAGCTGTTTTGAGTCTCAATGTATTTGTGTTTATTTTGCAAATGCATTTTCAAAGTACCAGTAAGTGAGATCAGATCGATCCATCGTGTGATCAATCACATAGGTTGCCAATAAAATGCTGCTGAACAAGATTGTCATCATCCCATTAGAGGGTTAATTAGAATTCTTATCTGTGGGTGGTGGGTGAAGAAAATGGGGACTTTCCCTATGCCCTTGGGGATGTGATGGGAAGAGGGAGCCCCTGGGAGGGAGGTGGGACTGAGGGCAGGACTCAGCCCCTCTCCTTAGGAAGGTGCTCTGAGAGGCGGGGCTGGGGCCCGAGTAATTGCAGTGCTTCCTTCTTCTGGAAGGACGATGTGTCTTCCCCCCGCAGGCTGCTCACAAAGGCGGAGCTGTCCTCCTGGGCAGCGGGATGGGAATGTTTGGAGCAAGGAGAAGCCTGAGAGCCAGGGCCTCAACCAGGCTGCCCAGGAGGAAGCGCGAGATCCCGAAAGAGGGCCGAGGGCAGCAGGCTGCTGGGAGAAAGGGACACGCCAAGGCCTAGGCGGCAGCTCTAGGGATGTGAAGGGCTAACCGAGGGAAAGGATGCCAGGGCCTGGAGGTTAGGGGAACAGAACTGAGGAGCAACACGGCAAAGGAGACAAGGACAGTTCCAAGCAGGACATGGTCTCAGGCTGATTGGGGGGATTATCCATCAACAGGCCACGTCAGCGAGAGAGGGAATAAAGGCCCGAGCCTGCCTCAGGAACACCTGGAGCATTCTTGGCAGGGCTGCTGAAATGTTGGGAACCAACGAACAGACAGAAGGAAATGCCCGTTTTCAGAAATCAGACCCACAGGCATCTGTAAGCCACCTGCACCAGCCCCCCTCACTTGGAAAGGCAGGCGTGGGGGCTGAGGAAGCGGCTCCAGCCCTCAGGACAAGGAGCCTGCGGGCCCTGGCGCCTGGGCCGCCAGGCGCCCCTCTGTCCCGGGCTCCTTCCCTTGCACAACAGCCTCGGGGCCTGCAGGGCCTCCCACTGCCCGGCCTCCAGCAGCCCGCAGGAGGGGCTCTCCGGTGATTCAGCAATGAGCTGCTTCCAGGTCTAAGGACGCTGTCCCCTGGAGCCTTCTACAGGGGCTTCCCTCCGGAACATCACCGCCCCAGCCCTCCTCTCCCCACAAGCACCAGGCTCCTCCTCATCCCTATTTTAACAGCTAAAGACATGCACACCAAATGCTTCCTAATTACTACTTTCATGGCAGATGCAGTCGTTTCCCGGATTTCACTGCCATTAGTTTTCCTCACCGATTTATCCTTAGCTACTCTCCTTGAATCCCGCTCGCCTCCCCTGAGCCTCTCCTCCTCGCTCCTCACTGCTTGTCAGCACGCCTCCAATCCCCGGGAGAGATGGAGAGCCTTGTAGAGCCCACTGCGCAAACACACATTCCTATTCATTTATCACATTTAGCATGCGCACTTCCACCCTCATCAACACGGGCCCAGCTCGCTCACTCATTTCCCTCTCCCAATTACAAATTAGTCCATTAGGCTGTCTGCAGTGGGCCCTCTGCTGCAGCCTGGTAATGGCTTCTGAGATTTCCATCATAATCGTAATGGCTCCCTATGCAGCCATGAGGGCAGATGGAGGCCGCTAGTGGGTAATGAGCTATCACGCTACCAAAGGGCACAGCCCTGGGCTCATTATTTAGTCTTGGCTGTTTTGTGAAAACAACAAGAAAGGTAAAATGCTGAAGGGAACACTTTAGCATATTAAATTAACACTTCTTGAAAATTCTCTCTGTAAACACGCCATATTTCCCCTTTATGCAGCATTCCCAGTGCTGGTGCAGGCCATGGAGGCTGGGGGAGGGGCAGGAGGTGGGGAAGGAAGGAGGGAAAAGGAGGGGGACTGGAGAGAAATGAGTCTGAAAGGGAGCACACATGTCACTGGAGGGCATTTCTCAGCGAGCTGGGTGCTGGAGGAGGCTATGCTAGGCAGCTATCGTCCCCTCCTAGTGGCATTCACACCACTCCCACCCTCAGAGAGGGGCTGCCACACAGTCAGCCCCCCTTCAGCCAGCCCGCCACATGCCCACAGCGCAAGGCCTGCAGTGCCCAGACCAGGTGTCGTTGGCTGCAGATTTTTTTTTTTAAAGGGAAAATACAAAAAGACCAGAAACAAATTATAAACATAAAACCAAAAACATCCACCACCACCAATCCCTGACTCGGATACAACTATCCAAACACTTGCCTGTCGGTAGCATTAGCTTGGGCCTGACTCTGTGCTAAGCTGTTACATGGGTTGCCATTGGTTCACTCAACCTTCCCTCCAGAACAGGGCTGATGCTGAGGAGGAAACCAAAGATCCCTCAAGTTGGTGACCTCCCTGAGGGCACAGGAGAGCTGAGATGTGACTCCCAGGAGTGTCGCTCCTGGGCCTGTGCTCGTAACCTCTGTCCTCTGGTGTAAGATGGACCCTCTTGGGGAGACTGGTGGCCCCTGTTCCTTCTAGTGCTGACCCCAAACCCCAACCCGAGCCTCTTGAACATTTTATAATAGGTTTTCTAGACAGATGCTGGCTTCTGATTTAAGGTGCCCGCCCCTTGCCAATGTTATCATTTTGCAGAATAGTTTATCCTTAAACTGCTCCACCAAGTTCCCCATTCTCAACAGGTTACTTCTTCAATACATGGCAGCCTTAGGGGCTGGCCCTTAATCTTTCACGCAGAATCGGTTCCGATTCCTCAAAATACATCTCGGAGATGGCCACAGCTGCTCCCTGACGCAGAGGTGTAGGTACCTGCACCCTCTCTGGACAGAGAGGACAGCAACCATAAACACCACCGTGAGAGAGACACCGCAGGAACAAACGGGGCTTCTAACCCGAGCCAATCCAGGCAGCGCATGAGCCCACGTGGTGCTGAGGACATGGGTGTGAGTCAGGAGGAACCGGAGGCACTTCTATTGTAAGAGCACAATAAATAATAACACAGTGACCTATTTTCAAGAGCCCTTTCTCCCTTCGAAAGAGTCATTCTAAAACTTTCCTAAAATGCCTGAAGTTGATCCAAAACCTATCATCCCATTCTGTTCTTGACTGGCTCTTCAATCCACTCCCACAGGGCTTCCCTCCGAAGGGCTGGCAGGGCTCTCACATCATTTATCTCACTCATCCCCACAGGGACACTGCGAGCCAACTAGGGAAGCCTGTAACTATCCCGGACCCCGAGAGGGAGGTAGCTGGCTTGTCTGAGAGCGAGAATGAAAGCGGAGCCCCTGATTCCCAGTCAGCGCTGACCCGGCCACCCACCGCCCTTGGGGCTCTGCAGTGCCAGAAGCCACAGACGCCGTCCACACGAACCCCCAAGCTGACTCTGGTAACAGGACACGGGGGCGGCTGGGAAGAGCCTGGCTGGTAGGAGCGGCCGTGGCCCAGGCCCTGGGCTTAGGGTGGGGCGGTCTGGTTGCAAGCAGAGTGGAGAACCAGTCAACGTGGCTAGGCTGTAAAATACAAATTTATGAGCTGTTTTTGTTAAATTCCGATATGGATTTTTGAAAACGAAAAGGATGGATGGGTAGATGGCAGCAAGATGTTTAATCAATGTCATAAAATAGAACATTCATTGGGCTTCTAAGATGAAATTAATAATCTGTGTAGAAGTATCATTAGGAGATAAGTGACATTTCAGGCTTTGATTTGTAACTTGCAACAAAATTTACTTCCAGGTAATTTGAGCATTTTTGGGGATATTCAACTTTATTAAAAAAATACCCAAACCTTGGCCCCTCTGCCTTACACCAAGCCTTTCTTGCCCTCCAGGATAGACACTAAATAAAAAGGACACATTACCATATACATGCTTTAAATTAATGAAGACAGAGATATCATATTTAAATTAAATCGGGGATTTCTCACTTGCTGCTTATCAGGGGAACGTCGCTGTCATTAATAAGTCTGGTTTTTCCCCCTCCTTTTATCTGAGACCTGAGGCTTGGGCTGGCTCTGTCTGAGCTGAGACATCTCACTCTCCTCCAGCAGGTAAGGCAAGGGAAGGGGCGAAATGCCCTCCCACGTGCATCGCCGAACACAAAGCAGTATGGTAGGGCTGAAAGGGGCCCTAAAATCACCAGCCTCAGCTCTTCACTTTACAGATGAGGAACCTGGGAGGCAGGGAGAGAGGCCACGGTGACAAATGACAGAAAACAGGCCAGGCTTGGACCAAGCGACTCACCTTCATGCCAAATCATACGTGTCCCCTTGCTCTGAAAATCAGCACCAACTGGGCAGAGGGGATTACGCTGGGCTCTAACAAGTCTAAGTCATGGGCATTCGAAGTCCATTTTCTTTTCTTTGTTTCATTGTGGTTTGTGCTGGAGGAGGGGCGCAGAGGAGCATGGCTCACTGGCGGTAAGAAGAGTAATGGACTTCTCAGTTCATGTGCATCAGCCTCAGTAGACACTGCACGTTCATCCTACTTAAACAGTCCTTGCTTTTCCCAGGAGCCGAGGCCGGGGCTCTCAAGATGGGGTGCTCTGCCTCTTCTGGATAAATTAGAGCGCACGGTCATGAGCTGCCCCAGAAGGAAAAGGCCACCTGCCAATCGTCAGTGTCAGAGGGATGGTGTGCCCGTCTACCCTAGGTCCTCCAGAGGGATGGTGTGCCCGTCTACCCTAGGTCCCCCAGAGGGATGGTGTGCCCGTCTACCCTAGGTCCTCCAGAGGGATGGTGTGCCCGTCTACCCTAGGTCCCTCAGAGGGATGGTGTGCCCGTCTACCCTAGGTCCCTCAGAGGGATGGTGTACCCATCATCTACCCTAGGTCCCCCAGAGGGATGGTGTGCCCGTCTACCCTAGGTCCCTCAGAGGGATGGTGTGCCCGTCTACCCTAGGTCCTCCAGAGGGATGGTGTGCCCGTCTACCCTAGGTCCTCCAGAGGGATGGTGTGCCCGTCTACCCTAGGTCCCTCAGAGGGATGGTGTGCCCGTCTACCCTAGGTCCTCCAGAGGGATAGTGTGCCCGTCTACCCTAGGTCCCTCAGAGGGATGGTGTGCCCGTCTACCCTAGGTCCTCCAGAGGGATAGTGTGCCCGTCTACCCTAGGTCCCTCAGAGGGATGGTGTGCCCGTCTACCCTAGGTCCTCCAGAGGGATAGTGTGCCCGTCTACCCTAGGTCCCCCAGAGGGATGGTGTACCCATCATCTACCCTAGGTCCCCCAGAGGGATGGTGTGCCCGTCTACCCTAGGTCCTCCAGAGGGATGGTGTGCCCGTCTACCCTAGGTCCCCCAGAGGGATGGTGTACCCATCATCTACCCTAGGTCCCCCAGAGGGATGGTGTGCCCGTCTACCCTAGGTCCCTCAGAGGGATGGTGTGCCCGTCTACCCTAGGTCCTCCAGAGGGATAGTGTGCCCGTCTACCCTAGGTCCCTCAGAGGGATGGTGTACCCATCATCTACCCTAGGTCCCCCAGAGGGATGGTGTGCCCGTCTACCCTAGGTCCCTCAGAGGGATGGTGTGCCCGTCTACCCTAGGTCCCTCAGAGGGATGGTGTACCCATCATCTACCCTAGGTCCCTCAGAGAAATGGTGTGCCCGTCTACCCTAGGTCCTCCAGAGGGATGGTGTGCCCGTCTACCCTAGGTCCCTCAGAGGGATGGTGTGCCCGTCTACCCTAGGTCCCTCAGAGGGATGGTGTGCCCGTCTACCCTAGGTCCCTCAGAGGGATGGTGTACCCATCATCTACCCTAGGTCCCCCAGAGGGATGGTGTACCCATCATCTACCCTAGGTCCCCCAGAGGGATGGTGTGCCCGTCTACCCTAGTTCCCTCAGAGGGATGGTGTGCCTGTCTACCCTAGGTCCCCCAGCGGGATGGTGTGCCCGTCTACCCTAGATCCCCCAGAGGGATGGTGTGCCCGTCTACCCTAGGTCCCTCAGAGGGATGGTGTACCCATCATCTACCCTAGATCCCCCAGAGGGATGGTGTGCCCATCTACCCTAGGTCCCCCAGAGGGATGGTGTGCCCGTCTACCCTAGGTCCCCCAGCGGGATGGTGTACCCATCATCCACCCTAGATTCCCCAGAGGGATGGTGTGCCCGTCTACCCTAGGTCCCTCAGAGGGATGGTGTGCCCGTCTACCCTAGGTCCCTCAGAGGGATGGTGTGCCCGTCTACCCTAGGTCCCCCAGAGGGATGGTGTGCCCGTCTACCCTAGATCCCTCAGAGGGATGGTGTACCCATCATCTACCCTAGGTCCCCCAGAGGGATGGTGTGCCCGTCTACCCTAGGTCCCTCAGAGGGATGGTGTGCCCGTCTACCCTTGGTCCCTCAGAGGGATGGTGTGCCCGTCTACCCTAGGTCCCCCAGAGGGATGGTGTGCCCGTCTACCCTAGGTCCTCCAGAGGGATGGTGTGCCCGTCTACCCTAGGTCCCTCAGAGGGATGGTGTGCCCGTCTACCCTAGGTCCCCCAGAGGGATGGTGTGCCCGTCTACCCTAGGTCCCCCAGAGGGATGGTGTGCCCGTCTACCCTAGGTCCCCCAGAGGGATGGTGTGCCCGTCTACCCTAGGACCCTCAGAGGGATGGTGTACCCATCATCTACCCTAGGTCCCTCAGAGGGATGGTGTGCCCGTCTACCCTAGATCCCTCAGAGGGATGGTGTACCCATCATCTACCCTAGTTCCCTCAGAGGGATGGTGTACCCATCATCTACCCTAGGTCCCCCAGAGGGATGGTGTACCCATCATCTACCCTAGGTCCCTCAGAGGGATGGTGTGCCCGTCTACCCTAGGTCCCCCAGAGGGATGGTGCACCCATCATCTATCCTGGGTCCCCCAGAGGGATGGTGTACCCATCTACCCTAAGTGCCTCTAGAGCTTCATCCTCAACCCCTCTGTTAACACACACACACACACACACACACACACACACACACACACACACACACCCCAAGAGGGGCCATGCGAAAGTTTATATTAAAAAGGCTCAGAGAAACAAAAGAAAGAGATCACATATGACATCCCCTGTGAGTTCCACATAAATATCCTTCCCTGGGTATGTTAAAGGATAATTGTACACTTAAGAATGAGAGACGCAGATACATCTATGTATCTATCTATCTACCTACCTGTCCATCTGTCTGTCAATCTCCCTCCTTCCTCTTGCCATTTCAGATCTATTGGGGGGGGGGGAACAGAATGGAGGGCATAGGAGTGCTCCTCACTCTTGTTGAAACAGCCCATTTTCAAGCATAAAAGGTCACTTAGGATCCATGTGGTCTTTGGGATGAGAGTCCCAACATTACTGGGACCATTTACAATGTGCCCCTCTGTAAACACACTACTCAGAGTCAAGACATTCTCATCGTCATGCCAGCTCCAGCAGCTCCCCCTCCACCCCATAAATGTTCTGATCCTTTGTCCAGAAAAGGGCATTGCTACCCTTGTGGGATCAGGGCCTAGGCCCCGGGCAACTCTGGACACAAAGATAAAACAGCAAATATCCAAATCTACAGAAACTGCTTGGTGCCATCTGAACACAGGACCCTGCTTTTTACGGGTTCACGTATGACACTGTGATTCTCATTCACATTCTCTCTTTCTGTCCTCTCCTTCCCCGCCTCAAATTCTTCCCCCTTCCTTGACCTCTTGGATAACTGCCCCTCCCTTTCAGATTGGGAGGGGGGCTAGTGGGTGAGGAAGCCCAGTGAGCTCAGGAGGACAGAATGCCCCCGAGGTGATGGGTAGGACGACCTGAGCCGAAGGAGAGATAAATGGCCACAGTAAGTCCCTGTGTCCTCACAGCTTTGTCCTCCCAAGGTCCTGGGAAGGCATGATGTGTCTTACTAACATTTCCTCCCAACCCCTGGAATTTCATTACAATCATTTATCTTCAAAGAAATTCAAATGCACCCCAGCCCCCTCCCATGAAAAGGTTAGGTCTCTGCTCAAGCCTGCGGACTTTAACCTCATAAATATTCCCAGCTATAAGATCTTATTAAGAAGGTATGTCTCCCAGGAGCATAAAACCATCAAGCTGTAAATTTTATTTAATTTCCCATGAGATCCTATGGCCTCATACATATAATTAGAGTGCAGTATAGAGCACTTTTTTGTGTTTTGTCAATAAATCACCAGGGAACAATCAACGTTTAAGAGGACAAGCTTTAATGATTTTTCAGACCCCTAAGCAATCGTGCCTCCACAATGGAAAGGCAGCCTTTAACCTCCTCTAACTAGGACTGTGGACTGTGGCGTCAGATAGCACCCCAAACACTTAATCCTGTTAGATTCCCCAGCCCAGACAATCACGGCAGAACACCCAAGGGACGTATTGATTTTGATGTGACCGACAGAGAAGACAAGCCGACCTACTGACAGTGCTTTATTAAGTGTTTACAAATTAAATATCTGAAGGGCTGCAACAGGCCCAGCTCAGTTCAACGGGCCAGTGTTGAGATGTGTGAACTGGACCCAAAGGACATGTGCTGACTGTGAGGAGGCTTGGCAGGGGGAGTGGGGGGGTGCACCCTGGACCTCAGCACCAGCTCTTTTGGACTCAGGATGCGGCCAGAGACATTCCAGCCAGGTAATCTGCTGTGTTGTTAAGTTGCTGTGGCATCTGATGTGGCACTTACGCACGCCAGGAAATGCTTGTCCAATGAAAGAACAAACTCCTGCCTCCCTGGCGTGGGGCTCCGGAAGAGACTTGTTCCTTTGGGTTTCCCTTCACCGGGCTGCCTAAGCAAGTCCGCAGTTCGGCGTGTAAGTTGTGAGCCCTCAGTTTTATGTTTGGCTTGAGAATTGAACCAGATTAACGACTTTCTTTGTGCTGCTTCCTTGCTCAAAAATATTTAAAAGATTCAAAACTCAGGCATTTAGCACTTGCCCTTCATGATGTTCTTCAGCACGGCCGCTCTTCTCCCCTGGACCATCTTGGAGCCATCATACTCGTGTGGTGCCAACACGCTCACACGTCTCTCCCTATCTTTCCTGACAGTTCACCTCACTGCAGAGATGCTCCCTGCCCCAATAAAGCTACCAAAATCCCACCAACCTGTGAGACTGCTGGAATTTCTCCTCCTCCTTGAAGTCTCAGATAACCCTAAAAATGATGTCCCCTGAGCTCCTAAGTTCCCATGATTTCCTGGCCGTCCATTATGTTTGTCTGTGTCTGTCCAATGTCCCAACCAAAATACGTTCCTGGAGCTCCCACTTCCCTCCCACCCTCTCTCCTGCCACAGGGGCACCAGGATATGGCACCCAGCACAGAGAGGGCTGTATACTGACTGGCTGACCAGGTGCTCCTTAGGTACATGGACCACCTCGTCTTGGTGTTCTCATCGCCACATCACCCAAAGATGCTCAGGGAATGAACACGAAAAGAAGACGGAAGTAGGCCCCTCTCAGGGTTAGTTCAAGGAGTCATTTGCCCAAAATGAAAAGAGGGGGTTGGGACTAGGTGAGCCTTAAGGATCTTCTCTGTGACTTTATGATCTGTCAACAGTGTCCACTGACACAGCCACCTGTCATGGCAAAGGCACATACCTTGTTATTTTGTCATTTCTTTCTGAGCAATTTTACCTCAAAGTTTTGAATTTACCTTAAAATAGTACATCTTCCACAGTGCATGTGTTAGTGCATCTGGTGACCCAGCTTAAACATCTGGTCCCAGTGCTATGTGCACGCACACAGTACACACATGCGTGTGCTGAACATACCTGTTCTACTTATTCTTTTCTTGAACTCACCTGAGAGAGATCCAATCCAATAGGGCAGTGGTCGGCAAACTGCGGCTCTGTTGACCAATGAGTTTGCTGGCCACTGACCTAGACCCTCGATTCCAATAATTACAGGCTGTTGTTGTTCCTTGTGATTAAGCCCCTATTCCAGTGGTCTGCAAACTCATTAGTCAACAGAGCCGCAGTTTGCCGACCACTGCAATAGGGCAATGGAGGCTAAAAATAACTGTAGTGTGAGAGATCTTTCCAGACCATCTGGCCTGTTGCCTGGGGACACCCCGATATCCTTTCCAAGGGTTTCAGGCAGCCAACACCATACTCGGCCTCAGACATTGCAATTTGCCTTTCTGTTTGAGTGAAGACATGTTCATCTTCTTCTCTCCTGGGCTAACCTATTCTCTGGTTTTCTCTAGAGCCCGGGTTTTTCTTTTTTTAAGGGTGGGGGTTAATCCTCACCTGATTTCCCCCCCCCCCCCGACTTATTTTTAGAGAGAGTGGAAGAGAGGGAGAGAAACATCAATGTGAGAGAGACACATCGATTGGCTGCCTCCTGCACATGCCCCAACTGGGGCAGGGGATGGAGCCTACAACTGAGGTATGTGCCCTTGGCCAGAATCAAACCCACAACCTTCCAGTCTGCGGGGCGATGCTCTAACCATTGAGCAAACCGTCCATGGCTAGACCCCAGGTTTTTCACAGTGAGCTGCACAAGGCTGATTTAGGGTGACGTGGTGAGGCAAGCTCCAGGCACTTAGCCCCACCAATGTTTCCAGATCATGTTTAATGTGGATGAGAGAAGAGTTCAGGAAGCAGAAAGAATCTGAAAACCAATGCCCTAGACCAGGTGTCTAGTCTCTGACATCATTTTTTTTCAAGCACTAAATGACCAAAGAGTCATATGGCAAAAATGATTTATTCGGGTGAACTGAAAATCAATCTGCATTATGGGGGAAGAGCTATTCAATGAATCATTATTAATGTCTGCTCCCCTTCCCTCCACGGCGTCTGCGACTCATGGAGGACAGGGCTTTGTGGTTGACACTGTTGACTTTGGGGAAGTGGAGTGGGGCGTGGGACTGAACGGGGAAGTGACAGGCTTACTGTCCTGGGGGACAGCCTCGTGCCTGCGAGCATGCCCCTGAAGGGTCAGGGCTGTGCTGGGCTTCAGGATCAAGCTCCATAAAACAAATGGCTGGAAATGGCCTTTCCCCAACCTTACAGGGCAGTAATTCATAAAACCCGCCGAGGGGATTTTTATGGCTTTATATTAATTTCATTTAAGAAAGAAGTGAAAAGGGCATCGTCAAGATTTTTTAAAATCATTAAAAAGGGTCCTCACTTCGGTTCATAGTGATGCCTTAGCACAAAAAAAATGCCCTGATATACCATAAAAACTGTTCTAAGAAACTATTTTCTTCATCATTTTTATATGACCTCCTTTTTGTCGGCACTTAGCTACTGAGATAAAAACGTAGACTGGATAATTAAATTTTCTCTTCATTTTCATTTTAATTCAATAAATATTAATCAAGTATTTATAATATGCCAAGCACTGTGTTAAGGGTCTGGTGACAAAACATCTAATCTCTACTTTCAAAAAGCTCAGTTTTTAAATTCATTAAAAAACTAAAATTCATAATTAACTATATATACTAAGTACTTGTATAATTGTTTATGATGATCTTATCCATACTGACTTTAATTTGATATTAAGAGTTTTGTAACAAGTTTGATATTATAAAAAAACCAAAAAACTAGAGCAAAGTAAAAACAAGTAAGGACCACCAGTAATGGGGGTAGTCCTCTCTGTGCTGGGGGACTCATGGGAGCCTTCAGAGAAGTTATGGTCATAAAGAGGAAGAAAAGCGTAGATAACATGGTGGTGGCATCATAGTTGCAAATCCAGGCAGGGACAGGATAAGCAGCGTAGGGTGGGTTGAGTAAATTTAAAATGAAAAGAGAGAGGAGCCACCTCTGGGTGGAGATTTTCTGGGAAGGCTCCAGAAGGTGCGGCGGGCAGTCACCAGTCACTCATTACTGATGGGGCATTCTCATTCCCAGAGCACAGGACGCTGTCCCTGCTAGGAAACGCAGCTGTCAAAGGCAGCACCTCATGGGAGGCCTCCCTGTCCAGAGAGCCCTTTGCTAGGGTGTTGTCAGAATGCAGATATATTAGGAGACAGAGAAATTTAACAGCGGTTATTTTTTGGGTGGTGGAATTATGAGTGGTCTTTATTGTCTTCTTTGTACTTATCTTTATTTTTGATATTGAAAACATCTTCCTTTTACAATAGAAAAGCAACACATGTTATTTTTCAAAAAGGTCAACAACCAGAACAACAGAACATAAAAAGGAAGAAAGAAAATAAGGTTGGGCCCACAGAGCAGTCCAAGTTATTACATCTGTTCACATAAAGGTTGTCCTTCTCACACTCTCATCTCTGCTGCTGTGGGGGTCACAGCAATTCTCCCTGCTGGACTGTTGGTACTACACTTGCTACTTTATCAGGGTCAGGACCACGTCTTAGGGATCCTCCCTGTGTAGGCCAGCAGCTGCTGGGCACTCAGACCACCACCGCTGACCCAGCTCAAGCTTGAAGGAGGTGGAAAAGTAGGGTGGTGAACCACAACCTTTCCCCCCATGGTAACCCAGCAGCTTTGCTGGTTGAGAAGGGTGTACACTTATTTTTTGCTCTTTTTTTGTTTCTGAGCTTGGTAAAGGAGGTATACACCAAGGTTGGAGGCCTTTTGATCATATCATTTTACAATCAGAAAACTCTCCCAAGTACTTTAAGTATGTTAATGACCCAAGATTTAATATTCTTACCCAGCTTGCACAAACCTATAAATAGGCTCATCTCAGGGTTATTGCTGTTATAAATTAATTATGGAAATGTCAACCAAATCAGGTACGTGCCAGTGGAGTAATGGGAGGGCAGTGATCCCCTGAGCAGAGGGCGCGACTGAGGATGCCCTCGGTGCCGAGTGCACAGCCTCAGGCCAGGGCCCATCAGCCTCCAGGGAACTTAACCTTGAAGAAGACACTCAAAGTTTCCTCCCAGTAATTGAGGAAGGTTGAAAAGGGACTTGGACTAGCTGTGTGTTCATCTCTTTCCACGATCTGTCGTTTCTTCTCCCAGGCTGGGAATGGGTAAGGAGACTTGGCATACTTGTCTTTTTTCAAATGAGAAAACAGATGATCTCGGAGCTTGTCTATATTGGGTTAATGTTGGCTATGTCATCATCCCTCACTGATCCAGCTGTTGGTAACTAACTTAAAAATATGGCTGGGAAAGGAAGAGTAACTACTGATTCAGTTGAAAGAAATGTTTTCTACAGAGAGGACACCACTGTTCTTAAAAGGGCCAGAGCCAGCCTACAACTGTCGAAGGGTACTCGGAGGTCAACATAAATTGTGTTCTTAGACAGCAATTTCTGTCCACAGGTCAAAAAAGCTAGGTTTTTATCCACATAGCATATCCTTGAGGACTTATAGGAATCCCAGAAAAGCCCTGGCATCTTACCTGAACGAAGGAAGAGGCTATTTTGATTCATTTAAATTGTCCCCCTTTGGGGAAGAATTCAGGGTCTCCGGCTCCCAGTGTAAATTCAAGTTGTATGGCTCAGAAAGGGATATAATAACATACTCCCAACCACCACAGTTTATTGAGAACAATTAGACACTGTGGCCTACACTCACCATATTTAATCATTAAACTTTTTGAGATAGGCATTTTACCATTCAGGAAATTGGCTCTGAGAAGTTAACTAATTGCTGGAATCTACAAAACCTGTAAGTGGCAGAGTCAGAACTGTAACAGGTCTGCAACTCCAGAGACAGTTCATGGTGAGACAAGTGGATATACTGTAGTCTGAGCACCTCGGAAGGTCAGTACTCCAGCCTCTGACCTCGCGAGGATGGACATATAAACCAGATGGGCTTGTCCTCTTTTCTTTAAAACCTCTGAGGACAGTCTATTCGACACATGCCTCAAAAAACAAAAACAAAAAAAAAAACTTACATGTCCTTTTATGCCATTATAACAAACGGCTAGCACATGCTACCTCTAGTTTACTTATGCATGGGGTGGGGGGACTAAATGTCTTTGCACAGTTCCTTTCGGATTCAAACACCAAAGTGTCATCTCTGCTCGAAGACTTTGTCTCTTATTTTGTTTAATGGTAGTGAGTAATACGGTTAACCTCCCCTGATGCTAGTATATCTATAGGGCTGGCAGTAAGTGGCCATCGGAGCAATGAGCCAGAGGGCAGAGCAGAGGCTCTGAGCCGATGGAACATGGTGGGACCTCCCACTGGGCACACAGAACTGTCAAAGCGCCCCCTACCTATGGCTTTGGGCAAGTCACTTGTCCTCACTCTATGGACAAGGGAACAGAGAGTGCTGGGTGCCATCTACTTCAGAGTCGTTACGGGAATGGGAAAAGATAATGCAAATTCTCATGATCATGATCATTGGCATAGATCCTGTATAAAAGGGCATTATTGACTTTTCATGCAGTTTTGTCTAATACCTCTTATCCCCAATTAGACTATAATTTCCTTCAGGGTTGGGTGTCTCATTTATGCTTCCTGTGCTCCTTGAAGCATTCAGCACAGCCATTTATTGAGTAATAGCATATTTCTTTCCAAAGGAACTTAGTTAAAAAGTTATAATTGAACACCACTATATGTGAGGCACTGTGGGGAAAATTAACCAAGTTTATTAATGACTGAGTGCTGTGGGAGAAATAACCAAGTAGAAGATGTGGTCCCAGCCATTTACATCCTTAAATGGAGCTCATAACACTAGGGTGAAAAGCACTAACCGAAATAAAAGCAGTCACCATTATGAAGGATAACGGGAGTGCAGAAAGCGCTACGATTCCACAGAGGGGGAAAGATCACATCTGGCGGGGGACTTCACGGACAGGAAGGACTTGAGCTGAGCATGAAGGATAGCAAGGACTGGCTTCATTTTCACTCAAAACATTTATAACCCTCCTCCCCAACTGCAAAGTTTTGCACAGGAGGAATAGGTCAGGTTTGTCTGCCTGAAAGACAAACTCTAATAATTTGCTATCTAGCCAAGGGGCAGAGTGTGGGCAGGAGTCCTCCACACATCAGGCCAGCAAACATTCCACACACCAGGCCTCCAGGCAGATTCCAGGGGCTTAAGGTCTGCCACTTACATCTTCAAAACGAGAACAACAAACAAATGAAAAAGCAGGTATAAATGTCACTGCCTGCCCGGGGAACCTGATTCGAGGAAGGCTGCGGGCTCCATTCCAGGGGAGAGGGAGACAGGCCCCAGATCTCCCCAAAGGAGCTGGAGACTGAGCTAAACCCAGGGAAAGAAAACATCCCGCTTCCTGATCAACAGCTTCCGCCATAAAGCACTTTAAGATCTGTTTCCTGGTTCCCCACAGTGGGTCCTAATTAAGAGAGTTTTCCTGCCTGAGTCCTGACGTCTCTGGGGACGTCACTCACTGAGTGGGAATATAACCAGGGGCTATAAAACCATGCTCGTGAACAAGGGCTTAACCTTGACTGCCCAGCCTGAACTGTGTCTCCCCTAAGCAGGATGGATGAATGAGGTATGTACAGGGGGTTTTATATGCCTCCATGGTGATTATACTTACATATTCTTTATCTCAAAAGGTCAGAAGGCTGGTACAATAAAGACCTACAAAAGCCCAGGTTTCCACGGATGTGGAGTGGGTCCTAAATGTTCAGTAGGATGTTTTGGGGGGCAGTGTTCTAAGACAAAGAGATCACTCGATGACTGTGATTTTCACCCCGGTGCCCCACGAATTTTTAAGCATGCAGTACCTGACTGTTTAGTTAGGGGCACTGACCTCTTTTCCCTTATACTGTCCAATAACAAAATGACAACAGCCCACCTGGTGTGGCTCAGTGGTTGAGCGTGGACCTATGAACCAAAAGGTCATGGTTTGATTCTGGTCAGGGCACATGCTCGGGTTGTGGGCTCGATCCCCAGGAGGCAGGTGATCAATGATTCTCTTTCATCATTAATGTTTCTGTCTCTCTCTCCCTCTCCTTTCCCCTCTCCCTAAAATTCAATAAAAACATATTTAAAAAAGCATCACTGGAGGGGCTTCCATTCTGAGGAAGTCCAAGTGCATCCTCTAGTCTCTGAGAGCCTCCATGCCCCAGTGAGAAGCGGGGAGCCTGCTGAGCCTGTGTGGCCCTGCGCTTATGGAAGGCATTAATAGAGCCCAGCCTCCCCCACAGGATATGAGAGGCCTGGACGTATTCTTAAGCAACTCCAATTCATGCCATTTCGTTAAAATCAAAACAAAATCTCACCTCATCACGATGCCCTTGGTTTTGTGCTCTTAAAGCCAGAATCATGCTGAAAGCAGCACACAGACCGGCTCAGAGTTCACAGAAACTGATAAAACTGCATTTTGTAGTGACCTGGTGAGGAATGGCTGCTCATAAACAGAGGAGGGATTTGCTAACGCTGCAGGTTTGTTGCCAGGCCATTATGGCTTATTTAAAACAGGCTAACGTTGACTCTGGTTACATGCTGAAATTCATAAAACTTTTGAACATGTTATGTTAGTCTTATAAAATTGGAATGTATGTGTACAGTATATTTTAAAGACTTTCAAATATTAAGCATTTCACACAAGCTGTGAAAAATGCGTGGCCCCCCTCCCCCTCCTTCCTGTCTTTCCTATTTCAGCATCAAATGTTATTCGGGGATAATGAAAACCAGAGAAGTCTCTGCCTGAATAACTAGGTTGTCTAACTGCATTACAGTAAAAGGAAAGATCAGACTGGGATTGGAAAGAGCCAACTGAGCGACAGAGCCTCGGGAAGGACATGATTCTTGTAGCCAACCAAGTTTACTGATGTCGCCCCCTTGATACCTGAGTCAGTGCCACAGCTCTGCTGAGAGAAATTTAATTTCTCTCCACTGAGCTCCACAAGGATGCTCTTCCACGGGAGGGGTTAACCTTAACATGAAACAAGGATCTGAGGCACTTTCTGTGACGTCTAATCCAATCAGAGATGACAGAGGGGTAAGAACAGGAGCTGGCCAGACCTCAGAAACTGATGTTTTTCTCCAGATATGCCTGTTTCTACTTACAGATATATTGCCCTAAAAATGCAGACTAGTGTGCTGAAATCCTGATTATGGATGATGAGTTTCCTTGACCTTTTTAAACAAAGCTTCCCGCACTGTAGTGCTGGCATTCTTGTCCCCGCTAGCTGGCTGGTACACTTTTAGTGGCTGGTGATTATTTTAAACAATGTTGTAGTACACCTGCACAGAGACAGATGCCCAGCAATCAGTTACATGCACACACTCCGTTCTTCAGGTTCACACGCACACACTGCCTTCTCCAGGTTCACACGCACACACACCCTTCTCCTGGCCCGGATGAATAGGTGCTTCCTTCAGGGCAGCCTTAACCGAGATGAGAGCCTCCGCCCTCGTCCCACACTGCTCTTGCCCTGCCTCACTCCACTGTAACCTCCCTGGCCAGCTTGCTATTCCTCAAACACACTATGTACGCTCCTAGCTCAGGGCCTTGCATTTCTTGCACAATTTGTCTGGAGTATTGCCTCCCACCCCATACAACCATGTCTCATCTCCTTCAGATCTTTGCTTAAATGACACCTTTTGTGATCGTGTTTAATATTGCATCCCTTCCTACTCTGTTTCCTCTAAATATAAGCACATTCCCTGATACACTAATTAGAATTGAAGTTGGACTAACACAGTAATTTTAGGGTATTTGGACGCAAAACTGACACTTCTCTTACATGTCTCAGAGTCTGTATGTATGAATGACACACCTGTTCCTTTAATGTTTTCAAGATCCTCTGAGAAGGAAACCAAATTCCTTAATTTAAATTCCAGCCCTAGACTCCCTCACTATCTCCCCAACCTACCCCCAGCCAATGCTCAGTGCCTTTTTTTCTTTCTTTTTTTTTTTAAAGAACAGTACCAGGAAAGTCATAAGGAAAACCTGCATGAAAGAATGGCCATGTTTTGTTGATTACAGCCATAGACTCTCGAAACAGTATATCCAACAAGGGACTTCCTCAAATACCATTTGAATGGGAACCTCTTTCTTCAAGAATCCTTCTTTCAACAGCCTTTGTGTGGGGAAATAAGACACATCCAGTGGGCTGCTGGGTTAATTACAGCTCGCATACCTCTAACTGTCCGGGGGGAGAGCCCGCCTTGCTGCGCCTGTTTAAAGGTGTCACTTGCTTGACTTCCTTCTTGATCTCCTTATATTACTTCCAGCCTGCCCTTCCCCAAGAATGACTCCCTGTGAAGACATCCAGGAAATTCACAGGCTGAGAACACACTGCTGGGGGTCAGCTCCCCACGGCCTGCATTTCTGACACAGACTACTAGACAATGCCGACTGTTCCTGATTTGGCTGGAGAGCAAGAGAAATGGGGGGTGGGGAGGAGGATCAACCCAATGTGGCTACTCCCTTAGGGTTGGAGCTGAAGACCTTACCCACAGCCCACAGGCTTCTCTTTCACTGCCCTTTGATCTGCATGATTCTCTCATTCCTACCCTCATTCCCATTTCAGATGCAGCCTTGTGTCTGTTCACTGAATAAATCCCCACAGAATCATGCCTGAAGCTTGTCCAGTCTCCGTTTACACACCTCCAGTCCTGTGTGGCCCAGTCCATGTTTAAACAGTGCTGACTATAAGAAATGCATTTTCTACGTGGAATAGAAATCTGCTGCAGTACTAACTCCGGGGCCGAATTTAATCTCCTCCATGAAGCAGACCTTCAGACCCCTGAAGCCAGTGATCACCTTGACCCTGAAGCTTTCTTTCCATTGACTCCCCACCTCCTTCTGCCATGCCTCCTGGGCTTTGAGTCTTGACAGCAGAGTCTGGATGGCCAAGTACTGCAGCTGTTCCCTGAAGCTCCTCTCTCTCTGCCAAGCGAGTTAATCCAGAGCCTGTGAGGTGAGACCAGCTCAATAAGAGGCTGAGGTCACAGGAAGCTCTGCTGACCACTTGGTCCTTATCCTAACAGACGTCAGAGACTGAGGCAGGGTAGGGGGCACGGGGATGAAATGGGTCATTCTAAATACAATACGGCATTTAATAGTGTTAGCTTTTCCTCAAATAACATTCTGGCCAATATTATGATACATCTTCACTAAAACTTCTAAGCCATTTTTGCATCTACTATGCTAAGCCATCTGTGTCTCACGCAGTGCCTGAAGAGCCAGCCGGTTACTCTACCCTATGGTGTTCTCCAGAGTGAGGTTTTATTATTTTTTTTAAATCATCACCCAAGGATATGTTCATTGATATTTAGAGAAGGAGAAAGAGAAACACCGATGTCGGAGAGAAACATGGATTGGTTGCCTCCCATATGCCATGACCAGGGATTGGACCCGCAACCTAGGTATGTGCTTTGACCGGGAACAACATGTGCATCCTTTCGGTGTATGGGATGACAGTCCAAACAAGTGAGCCAGCCAGCCAGGCCTCCAGAGTGATTCGTTAAAAACACGAAATCAGATCACATTGCTCATATGGTGAGAGCCTTCCGGTGGCTTCCCCTCCCTCCGAAAACATCGGAGACCCCTCAAGCCTCAGAATCTTGTCATCGTCTATGGCACATGTGACACGTGGTCTCAATCCCTTATCTGAAGGAAGATTACTTTTTCTTGCTGATACTTCACTAAGCAATTTTTGGGGGGCAGGGAAGAATTAGTCCATGCTTCTTGTCCTTCTAGGAGAGTAAAGTTAAGTTACGTAAGGTAAGAATCTATCAGATGTTAGTTGAACTTACTGTGGTCATCATTTCACAATATATGTTAATCAAACCATCCTGCCGTATGCCTTAAGTTTATACAGTGATGTATGTCAATTACTTCTCAATAAAACTGGAAAAAGAGTATCTATCAGAGGTTCTGGCTTTGGACAAGAATTCCTGTAGCAGTAAAGATTAAGGATAGCCTCAGGCCTCGAAATCAGGCCTGTCAAGATGCCAGTCCAGTTCACCTACTTAGATTCATCATTTAATCTCACTAAGGCTCAGTTTCCTCACATAAAATAGGGATAATGAAAGTGCTCACCTCATGAGGTTGTGTAAGGATTAAATCAGATAATAGCAAGAAAAAAAAAAATCAATCCAGTGCCTGCCACAAAGGAAGTATACCATCCCTGCTGGGTGTGCACCTCCAACAGGGCGCTTGCTTCTCTCCCAGTGACCCCACCTACTTCGCCTAACAGGTCAGACTTCCATCTCGTCTCCACCCCATCAAGGCTCAGGCCTGTTCAACACAGTCATAGGCACTCAGTCAGAGGAAGATACAGGTGTTGTGGAGACTGGAGCTTAAACACGTATGGGGAGCGCTTTCTAAGAAAAAGAACACAAAGTTATGAATATATGAGTAGGCATAGGGCTTCCGAGGAGGTCCCGGCAAGTGAGTGCCTTGATGCTCACACTTCCTGGCTTCCTGGTAGATGCAGCTCTGCGCACCCTGCTCTTATGCATGATGCATGGTGTGCGAGAGATTAGAGGCTCTGGGAGACTTTTATCTCTCACTTCAGAGGCTCTATTTCCTTGTCTGTAAAATGAAGCCAACAGTATCTCATTTAGTTCCCACAACCAACCTAGGAAGGAGATAGCTGTTTCACATCATCTCCCATCAGCTGTCAAATCTTGCTCATATGATCGCCAAAATGAACATGACCCCCTTTTTTACCTCAACCCTCACAGTTGCCTACTCTGAGTCACCTTCTCTCACCTGGACATTTGTAAGTCTTCAAATTGCTGGCCTTCGCTCTGGCCTCCCACAGTTCATACACTACACAGCACCCAGAGCCAGATTTTTAAAGGACAAATCAGATCATATCTGTCCCTGCTCTAAATACTACAGTGACTTTCAATTGGTCTTTTCAAGATTGTAACTATACACACACATGTTCATTTGTTACTTGGTGTCATTGTCTTACAATATTTTAAAAAATCAATACATTTTATTTACTAGATATTTAAAGTCTTACAACAATAACAGATATTATATATTTCATTCATATGTGCATGGAATAGCTACAAAATTAATCATGTATTTCTCCACAGAGAAAATCTTAATCAATGCAGAAAAGTAGAGATTTAAAGGCTGTATTTTACTCTAAATGTTAAGGGCAGGGAACGTGTCCATTTTGTTTATTGCTTTATGACTTAGCGCACAGTAGGTTTTGATCAATATATATCAAGGAAAAGAATAAATGAATGCACTAATGATAGATGCAGTTAACTAAGCTAGTTGGAGAAATGAATTTCACTATTACAATGTCCTGAGCATTTATAGATTGATGGGCAAGGTTATAATTACTACATAATTAATATTATCTAATATCAATCACCAGGCACTAAAAATGTCTTTCGCCCACGACATGATCTCTTCCATGGCAGCGGGTGCCATAGCTCATCAGCAGGGCCTCCTCTTGCTCAGCATGAGGGCCTCTTGTTTTGGTGAATGTCCCTCTGAGCAACCTCACTCTCCTAGACATGCAAGATGGGTCCCACAGCTCGCGCAGAGTCTAACACTCGTGCCAGTGAAGAACCAAATTCCCTTTTTTATCACCAACCACTGAGTAAGCTACATCATGCTCTCCACTCTCTTTCAGGCTAGAGGGCATGAGGAAAACACCACCTGTAACCATCAACCTCCTTTCTACCTCCTATTCCAGATGTTAGGTCTCAGCTGTGCTGCCCTGATCGGATCTCTGCTCCAGACTTCACAGTCTCTGCCCCCCTCAGCCCATCTCTTCCTCTCCCTCTAGGTTGAACCAGGATGTGCAGACAGCTGCACAGGTGTCAGCAGCCTGAAGAGGAGCCCTTGGGAGAGAGTCCTTCCTGACACCCTTCCCTCCAAAATAACATCATTTCTAGACGTCAGTCAAGAAACACAACAGTTGTTAGCAGGTGGAGGCGGAAGAGCGTGCCCTGAGGGCAAGTCCTCTGTTTTTTCTTCTCAAAGTCCAAGGGCGAAGGGGCTGGGGACAAGAAGGTGGTTAAGAAGCTTCATTCAGTTCGGACTCTGAGAGCCAGTGCAGGTAGGTGGAGCACCTTCTTGATCTTTTTTTTTCTTTTTCTTTTCTATCTCTTTTTACAAAAGGGAAACAGATGAGCTAAGAATGCCATAAATGAGATGAAAGATGCCCGACTGAGGGGGAGGGAGGCAGAGGAGGTAAGTGGGATAACAAAGAAGGCCTGGCGCCCAAGTGCTGCAATGGGGAGATGAGACCCTCTGCGCACTGGGAAACAACCTATACACGGTGACGACATTCAGAATGACCCGGATAGAAAGTCCGGACGTTGGCATTCAAGATCCTGAAAGTGAATTAACCCAGACCTATCGAACCTGGTCAACCTTACCTTCCAGGTACCAGAGTTCACTCCTTTTCCCCAAACTGTGCTCATTACTGTCCCTCCTGCCGGAGGTATCTTTCTCTGGCACCTTCCACAATCAACTCACCCTCTAATACCCACCAGGGGCCTTCGTCACTGTCCCCAGCCCGCTCTCTCGGGGCCACCGGGCTCTGATAGTGCTGAGTAATGCAGGTCTCTAGCAGACTATCTATTAGCTGAGAGACGCTGGCCAGTTACACCTAAACTCTCTGTGCCGCAGGGACTTCCTTGTCAAATGGGGTTAGTAAAAGTGAAGCCCACTTCACTGTGTCACTGCGGAGGGTAATGGAGTTGATGCCTGGGATGTGCTCAGAGACGTGAGGCATACAGCGAGTGCTCAGCAAATGCCACTTCTTCATACAGTTTAGCACACATGGTAGCACTGGGGTCACATGTCGTTCTGAATAACTCTGGAAGGGACCCTGAAACGCCTCCCCTGTTTCCTCACCAGACTGGGTGCTCTTAGAGGACAGATGTTATGCCTAAAACTATCTGAAACACCCCAAAGCGACGTACGCAATCGGGAGTAACATCCATGTGTAGCTCTGTGTGTCAGGGAATGCAAGAGATGCTGAAGAAACACGAGGGAGGTGGCTTTGCGCAGCTCACTCACTCAGGGGTGGCAGGGGACATAGGAGGAGGCCCACCTTTTCTAAACTATCAGCCGCCCCTTCCTGTCTGTGCCCCCAAATCCTTCAGGAAGAGGCTGGTGGCGTGTGTATTTGTACTGAGCAGAGCTACAAATCTGTTCAACATTTTGTTTTGATTAAAAATTAATAGCTGCTTTTGACCCATATGGATTAATTTCACTTTCTCTAAGTATCTCCTTAATTGACAAACTACCATTAGGTGGAGGAACCAATTAAACAGAGCAAACTCCTCCCTCCCTCCCTCTGCCAGGCTTCCTGCTCCTACTCCCTCTCTGTGCTGTCTTGCCTGCGTGTTTCCAGGGGCTGTTTTCACACCAGCTTAGTGTGGTGCGTTACTTGGTGAGCACACGAGAACACCGGAGGGGGGTGTGCTTGATGTGGATGCAGGGCCCTGCTGATCTACGAAGAGCAGTGGACGAAGGCTTGGAGAGAGAGGAAAAGACAAGAGATCCCCTTCCATGGCCTCAAGATTGACAAGCGCAGGTCTTGTCAATCAATGACACTGCCAAGCTTATTAGCCACCAGAGGCTGCTTTATCATTGTTCGGCAAACTCCTCGATGAAGTCCCCGGAAAGAGCTGGCAAGGTTGTTCTAATAGCAAGATGAACAAAGTCTATTGGTGGTGCATGACGCCACCCGCTCTAATGCCCTGGCAAGGGGCATGACCCTCCCGCTCAGCTGAAGTGGGAGTGTTCAGTGGGAAGTCTGCATGTGACACATGCTATGGCCAGCACAGCATCCCAGGCCCCTGAGGACTGAAGCGTTTCCACAGGCTTCCAGATCTCCCTGGGTGAGGGTCTCCTCCTTCCTCTAAGGCTCTGCCAACGACAGTGAATGCGAACCCCACGCCTTTATTGGGGCCGGAGAGCTCAGGAAGCTTCTGCTAGGGACGGATCCCAAACAACCACTGGTCTGAAACAGGCGATGAGTTTCTATACCCAAACCCATCTTTCATCTGGAGAACTACAGGCCTACAGCTTCCCAGCGGAAGTATCTGTAACCAACCCACTTGTCAATTCCAAGTTTGGGAGCAGGTAGGTGGAGAAGAAAATGACTCTTGATTCCTTTTGTTTTCCTCAGCAGAGTTGTGTTGTTTTTTTTAATGGCAGGATCCAATAATGACTAGGACGTCGACCATATACCCCAAAGTTGTACATTGACACAACAAAGGCACATAGAAGCGTAAGAAACGGCCTTTTAAAAGATCTGGAAGTGCCTTTAGACATTATCTACTCAGTTTCTTCCTTGACGTTTTATTATGGAAGTTTCCAAACACAGAGAAGTGGAAAGAGTTTTATAGTGAACATCTATACACCCAATGCTGATAGGCTACCATATGCATTTTGCAATACTTGCTTTGCCATGCATCTATCCCATCCAGGCAGCCTGTTCTTTATCTATCAATCTATCCACTTTTTAATCACTTTCTCAAAAAACCTTATTTTTAAAAGCTATTGGGAGGGCACGTTCTCTAAATGAAGTGTTCTGAGAAAAGCCAATCTATGAAACAGATAACCCAGCTACTCAGGTTGAAGCAGGTCAGGCACCCGATGTTCTGACAACCCAGGCCCACCCCTACCTGCCCCCTGGCTCCAGGGAGGATGGTGAGGAGTGACAGACAACTTATCACCTGGCCGATGGGCCCCCAGACCCAGGGAGGGTGTGACCTCATCTGATTCTATCCTCCCTATGTGTCCTTGGGTAAGTAAGCACATTACATCTCTATTTTCTCCATTGTAAAGAAGAGATAATAATCACACAAAGCAAGGTAAAAATAGCAGCAAATTCTGGCATATATTAAGTAAATGCTCTATAAGTATTACCTGTGACTATGATCACTGTCATTATCAACACTGATAATGTATTATCAACACTCACATGACCACCACAGAGCCTTGGAGAGAACCAGGTACAACCTCAAAAAGGATGTGCTGGTGAGAGGAGATTGTGGGAAGCCTGGGGAGGGGAGGCAGAGACTCAGATTAAGATGCTGAGCCCACAATCAGCCTTGAATGACAGCCAAGCTCACAGTAGTACAATAATTCAGAAAATCCCTGTGTCCCCTCAATCTCAAAGGATGGTTTAAAGATTAAAAGGAAGGGTAGGTACAAACATATGCTGGAAGCAAAATCTCTTTAGCAATTCAAGGTGTTCCCATTGTTAATCGTTTGAGGAACTGATGGGTTGTGATAGCCACCATGACACTTGAAAACAAGACTTGCCTTTTCTGCCTTTAAACTTTTTTCTTTTTTTAAAGATATTTTATTGACTTCCAGAGAGAGAGAGAGAGGAGAGAGAGAGAGAGAGAGAGAGAGAGAAGGGAGAGAGAGAGAGGGAGAGACAATGACGCAAGAGGGAAACATCACTTAGCCGGCCCTGGACCGGGAATCAAATCGGCAACCCTTCAGTACATGAGATGACACCCAACAAAATGTTTAGGGTGACTTTTCAACCCTCATATTGCTGCCATCCTTTTCCCCTAAAGAAAATCTCATCATCTTGTTTCTCCTCAAACCAAATCCCAAACTCTAAACTAACCGAGTACAATTTCCAGGTCTTTTATGACCTGACACTAAAACACCTTCCTAGACTTACCTACCACCACTTAGCCACTCCCCATCCCTAACCCAGTGCTCACTACCTGCCAGGTGTACCAACCTCCAGATTTTGTGGTTATACCAGACCATCCCATGAGTCTGTGCTTCGCAGAGCACAGAGAGGCAGGACTGACCAGGTATGGACGAGGCACCCTGCTGGCATCTTCATAAACGTTCTCACTCTAAAATATCGTGATGGACTCTTTAAAGACAAGGACACGGAGGCAGACACAGGTGAAGTACATTGAACCAGGGCGCATGAGCAGATAGGTAACTCCAGGTGCTTCAGAAGCCCAGGGTGCCCCTCTCCAGTACCAGGCTGCCCGGCTCAGGCTGGACATCGCTCAGGATACGGTTCCGCTGCCATTGCTTCTGGGAAGCTTCGCCAGCCTCTCCCTGGCCTCCTACAGCACAGTCCACACACTCCTGTGGAATCGAGAGAAGATCTCGCAGTACAGGAGCATCCTGGGTTTCAGCACTGGGCAGGCCTGCTTCTACTCTTGGTTCTGACCCTTCACTTAGGTGGCAAATCCCTCTTGTGCACCTGGTAAGGATTTAGTGAGCTAACACTTGTAGGGTACCTGGCCCATGGGGGTGCTTGCTAAGTGTTAGGTTCACCCCTTTCTTTTAGTCTTTATTTTCCTGTCGTATAGAGTGGACTCATGGCCAAGAAGCAACAGGAGCACCCGAGGGCGGGGTGGCATAGCCATGAGGAACAGGAGATTCTCACCGCTCAGTCACCTTGCTGTCCTTGGTTTACCCGGGAGTCTCGCTGAAACCGCAGTGGGGCTCATCTGCCGCGGACTCCAAGGAGGCTCTCCGGTCCACATTCCAGGGCCTGGCCCATCACCTCTGAGCGGTACAGGAGCCTGGGGTGCCGTGTAGATTAGTTCAGTTCTGCAGGTAATGAAGCCCAGGTGACGGGGCGCCGTGTGGTCCAAGACAAACAGTGCCTTGTCTGAGTTTAGATTCAGGTTACGCTGTGGGATGGGGCCCAAAAAGTAACCGAGACCATGGGTAAAAACGCCTCCTCTGGACACAGCCAACCCAGAGTTGTAAAAGAGCCAGGGCTCCTTCTGAACCCTGACTCCTATAGCTCAGCGATGGTCCTGGTGGCATGTGCTTAAAGCCCATGAAAGTCCACTAACAGGCTGGGAACTTTGCAGAGAAACACAAAGTCTCCATTGCAGAGTTGAAGCTGCCCTTCTGGGAACGAATCCCCGTCTATTTCTCCTGGACGCCTGTGCTGGTGAGAGGCGATTGGGGAAGCTGACCAAGAAGAACTGTGTTGTGCCTCAGTCTCGTGAATGCTCAGCAGACATCCCACCACCAATGGCCACTCACTGTTCTGTCAGAACTAACAAAGGGGAAACAAGCGCCACATGACTAGTGACTTACACACGGAAAAACGGGGTGTTCCTCATACAAGTTTACAAACGAGGGCAGGAATAGGGCCTTTGTCCTTCCTCACGGTGAGGCTTAGCTCTCCCTCCTCAGGGAGCCCTCACAGCTCGGCTGCTGTAAAGAGCCCCGAGTTGCCCTGTGTGTGGACTGGCAGCTCTGCACACTTGGGCAGCTCGGACAACCCTGTGCTGGGAGAGGCTGCAAAGACAGGCGGCAGCCACCTCTTCCTGGCCTGTCCCTGCCTGCACCACGGCAGCTCCCAAGCTCCCCACGGCCTCCCCCTGCAGCGATGACCACTGAGCCACCCCTCAGCGGCCATACTGTAATCTGTTGCAAAAGCACCCTGGTCAAGAAGCTATACAACAAATTCTAGGTGCCACAGTCCAGCAGGAAAATGCAGCCCCACCAACACGGCAATGCTTTGCTTATGTCCAAGCTTGTGCCTAAGGTGTGGTCCCTGAGAAGCAATTCCCACAAAGGGGCCAAGGGATAAACTCCCACCGACTGCCTGGAAACAGCAACAAAGAAAGGTGAAAGGCACCTCCCCTTCCTTCACCCTAAAAAACAGCGACTTCCTGTTCAAGGAGAAGAGAGAGGAACGATTCACCCACTCACAAAGCCGACTACTTGGCGGTCATCCAAGAATCTGAAGAGAAACCTTGAATTCTGAAAACATAATAGACAAGGGAGTCAGCTTAAGAAAAGATCTCATCCATCAGCTAACAAGAGGCAGGGGTCACGAAGGGGGGATTCTTTATACCTGAGAGACCATGCTGAGAATCTCAGAACCAGACCAGAGGCTGGGCCGGGAGCCCCAGTGCGGGGGTTCTTGGCATGTGATGCAGGTGGCCGTTTCAAGGAGGTTTATCATTTCTTCTGACATCCTGACAGAAATGTGTAATATGGAAGTTTAGCAATGTGGGCAGGTTAAATTACACGAAGCAGAGGAAGTCATTTCGCTGTGAACTGAAGCATTGCTGTGGCTGCGCTGGGCTGTGTGGCAGCAGCCTGGGCACCCCTGGGTCCCTCAAAGGAGGGGATCTGCAGAGAGGGCAGGGCCAGGGAGGAGCATAGGGTCAAGGGCTCACCTGCACCTGGGCAGGCCCTGTGTTCAGCCTTTTCCAGGCTCTCCTCACTCCCTGGAACCCTGAGGAGGATGTCCTAAGGGCCCCTGGAAACTGAGAAGAGGGGGGAGGCAAGGCAGAGGGTCTTGTGCTAATTGCCACTTCTCCACACCCAGAATGTAACACAAAGCTGTTCCCCAGAACTACGTGGAAGATTCTGAAGGGCCTTTTAATCATCAGAGAGAGAGAAAATTGCATTCAGTTTCATCTGAGGGCAGCATATTTAACTGGAATCTAGTCTTTTTAAACGACACGTCTGCATCTCTGTAAGGGACACATCCCTATTAGACAGACCTGTGTGTCATCTCGCCATAGTGATCCCCACACACTATGGCCCATCCACACAGCAGAAAAATCTAGACACCAAGACACACTCCTCACCAGGAAATGAAGTGCTTGCCAGCCCTCAGCATGTTCACTGTGCCTAGACGTGGACAAGAGAGGCTGCGGTGTGGTTTTGTGACTGGGCTTTCTGCTGCACTCACAGCAGCCCCTCCTCAGGCTTGACAGTGGCCCCTCCTTCCTCCCTGGAGAGAGCACATGGCTAAGGTGTGGACACAAAGGAAAGAGAACTGACAATCGTCATTATTTCTGACTTTTGTATTCGGGTGGTAGCTACTAAGCACCGCACGTGGTCAGGAGCACTTTCTTCCACTCAATAAGGTGGGCAAAGTGACGCCCTTTCACAGATGAGGCCACGAAGGCTCAGTTGCCCAGCTGCAGGCTGAGCCCAGGGGACAGTGGCTGCAGCCTCTATGCACCTGCTGCCTGAAGTGGAGGGAAAGCATGGTTGTCTTGTCAGCCCCAAAGCAGCACACTCACCCCACACAGTCACTGTCTTGGGAAATCACGTGGCATCACACATACACAGTCCTTTTCGGAGAAGGTATTTGAAAAAAAAAAAAACTGGGACTTTAATAAATAGACCTGACTTCACACCTGCCTGGGGAAACGGAGGTGACTTCTTGAAGTTCACCTTCAAGCCTCTCTGTCACCCTCTGCCCCAAGGAAGGCTGAACGGAGACAGTGCAGGGGTGGCGAGGCTGCAGGGCCCTAAGCAAATCACACTTCATGCTCCAGGGCCCATAGGCTGACATGTGCAGCCAGGTGAATCCAGGTTAAAAACCTCATCCAGGACAGCTGGCTGGGAGGGGGCCACCCAAGGTTGGTAGGACAGCAAACCCCCTCCCATCAAAATGTTCTCTGTATCTATGAGTCTGTTCCTGTTCTGCTTATTTGTTTATTTGTTTTTTTAGATTCGATTGTTGATAGATACGTATTTATTGCCATTTTATTGTTCATATATTTTATCTTTTTCCTCCCTTCTTCTTCTTAAAGAAGACCCTTTAATATTTCATGCATTGTTGGTTGGGTGGTGAGGAACTCCTGTAGCTTTTTCTTGTCTGTAAAGCTCTTTATCTGTCCTTCGATTCTAACGATAGCTTTGCTGGGTAGAGTAATCTTGGTTGTAGGTCCTTGCTACAACCCTTTGGATACTTCTTGCCATTCCCTTCTGGTCTGCAAAGATTCTGTTGAGAAATCAGCTGACAGTTTTATGCAAACTCCCTTGTAGGTAACTAACTGCTCTTTTCTTGCTGCTTTTAAGATTCTCTCTTTGTCTTTAAATTTTGGCATTTTAATTATGATGTGTCTTTGTGTGGGCCTCTTTGGGTTCACCTTGTTTGGGACTCCCTGTGCTTCCTGGACTTGTATGTCTATTTCCTTCAGCAGGTAGGGAAGTTTACTGTTATTATTTCTTCAAATAGGTTTTCAATTTCTTGCTCCCTCTCTTCTCCTTCCAGCATCTCCATGATGCAAATGTTGATACACTTGAAGTTGTCCCAGAGGCTCTTTACACTATCTTCATTTTTTTGGATTCTTCTCTTTCTTTTTGCTGTTCTGACTGGGTGTTTGTTTGCTTCCTTATATTCCAACTCACCTACTTATACTCCAAATTGGCTTCATCTACTCTACTGTTGATCCTCTATAAATTATTCTCTTCATTTCAGTTAGTGTATCCTTCATTTCTGACTGGTTCTTTTTTAAACTTTCCATGTACTTTTTTTTATGCTGTTGAAGTTCAAAGTTTCTTGAGCATCCTTTTAACCATTGTCTTGAACTCTCTATCTGTTTGCTTGCCTCCATTTCATTTAGTTCTTTTTCTTCTTCTTTCACTTGGAACCTGTTTTTTTGTCTCCCATTTTGGCTGCTTCCCTGTGTCTGTTTGTATGCATTAGGTAATGCTGCTACATCTCCTGGGCTTGGTAGAGTGGCCTAATGTAGTAAGTGTCCTGTAGGGTCCAGTGGTACAGCCTCCCCATTCACCAGAGCTGGGTACTCCAGGTGTGCCCCACCACCACGTGGGCTGTGTACATTCTCCTCCTGTTATAGTTAAGCTTTGATTGCTGTAGGCATATCAGTGGGAGGGATTTATCCTCCAGGCCAATCAGCTGTGATGACTGGCTGGGAGCACCGTGGAGGATCAGCTGTGCAGGGGCTTACTCCACAGAGCAGGACTTACTTCAGCAGGCTCTGGTGCCCATTGAGTCCACCCCTTGAGTGTGTGGCTTGTGGAGGTGGTTGGATGGTGGTGCTTTGATGTGGTCTGAAGCTGTCCACTGGTATGCTGGCTCTAGGGCCTCCTAAGAGGTGCAGGCCAAGGTTAGCCATCATCTGTGTTCTGCTCAAGGCCTCCCAGCATGAGCTACAAAGCAATCTGCAAATGGCTGCTACTTATGCTGGGCTTGGAGGTGCCCAGGTGAGGCCAACCTGTGAACCAAGGTTGGCTGCCACTAGTGCCCTTAGCCAGAGGTACAGGGCATGCTGAGGCTAGATGCTGCATATCTGAGATTTTACGAAAGTCTGAAGCATAAGCCAGGACAGGCCATTCCTATGTAAAAGCCACTGGAAATAGCTTAGGCGGGCCTAAAAGTTTGGTGGGGTGTGTGTGTGGGGGGGTGGTGAACAGCCTTAGTCAGGAGACTCAGAAATGACGGTTATCTGCTTGGTCTGTGGGGGGAGGGCTCAGAAAAGGAACAATGGCCTCTGCCAGCACTTCTTTCTGGGAGAAAGCTGCCCCTCCAGCTCTCCCCATGATGCTGGACAATTTAATTTCTCCCCATATGTTCATGACTCAATGCTGGAGCTCAGAGTGAGTGAGTCTGAGTAAGTCTGTGTGGGGGCCCTTTAAGAGAAACCACCTGGGACTCCAGCAGCCCTCTGTCTCACTAAGCCACAATCACCACTGGTTTTTATAGCCACAAGTTATGGGGACTTCTCTTCCTCACACTGAAACACTGGGCTGGGGGATGGGGAGAGGGAGGGCTGGTGTATGGCTATGACTATTCGCGCCTCATGTGGAACCTCTGCAACCAAGATATCCCTCCCGATTTTTAACCAGATGTGGGTGTGGGACCAGCCCATTGCATATCTCTGCTCATCCTGCTAGTCTCGATGTGGCTTCTTTATATCCTTTGTTGTAGGACTTTTATTCAGCTAGATTTCAGGCAGTTCTGAATGATGGTTTTTCTGTAGTTTAGTTGTAATTCTGATGTGGTTGTGGGAGTAGGCGAGTACCACATTTAACCTATGCCACCATCCTGACTGAAACTTTACCTAGAAACTTCTGCATCAGGGTCCCCAGGGTAATGTTGAAACATCTCTCTACACAGCTTCTGGGTGACTGTGGTTTGCAGCCAGGGGGGCAACTCCCTCCACATTCAGTTGCTGGAAAGTCCCACATTCCTATCTAGCCACCTGACTAGGTGTTACATCTCTTCTTCTGCTCTGCGGGCCACAACCTTCCGCTTGCTAACAATCTGGTGAGAAGACTGAGCCAGGGCCAGACACAGATGCCATGAGGATCTTCACTCTCCCCACTTTAGTCCTGTCATTGTCACCTGCAGTGTCTGGGATCAAGGCCACCAAGGATAGAGTGGCCCAGGATTTACCAAAAGCATGAGTGGAAATAAAGCTACAAGTTGAGGAGCTTACTCCTGATATTCTGCACTCACTACTGAAATTACACCAGGGGATATAGTGAGAGTAGTACCAACATCAGCACCAAAGGCCTGTTCCTGGTCAGAGCTTGAAAGTGAAAATAAACAAACAACAAAGTTGAGAGTGTGTGAGAGTCTGTGCGGGGGAGGGAGGCATGGCTGACGGGGGAGTGAAAAATAAACGAGGAGATGAACTTCCTAAACCTGGTCTAAGCTGTGAGGCAGCAGCGGGCTCCATTTAACGCTGACAACAGTAACAGCAATTATTCAATTAACTCCCAGAGACTGTGTTTTACCTCCTCACCACAGCCTTGTGAGGTAAGAGTGCTTACTATCTAGAGAGGGTCGATGAGTTTTTAAGTCACACACACACACACCAGTTGGTTATGAATTCTCGGCCTTCTGAGTCCAAGACCAAACCTTAAGTCCACTTTGTTTAACAGTGAGTCCCATAAATGGCGGAGAGGTAGAAACTCAATGACCATGTTAGTTCAGTAGTGTGACTAAACAGAGAAGTTAAGACAGAATAAGAGACAACACTCATTCCAAATGCAATCTGACCACAAGAAAAGGTCTGAAGATCCACAGCCCTGTGGCAGTCACTGTTCTTGGCTTACCCAAAAGCCATTTCTACTGCTTCTTTCAATCTCTCTCTTGCTAACATAACTCAAAGATAGCACAATGCCAGCTCTCATAGTAAGATAATCATAGAAAGTCATAGAGATCCAGGTCCTGTTTGCCAGGAACCTACTTTTCCCTTTTCCTTTGTACCTTGGAGTGGACTGTACTAGCCAAGAAGATGTAAAAGGCTTTTGACCACTTGCCTCCTTCTTGCCTGCCTTGTCTGTGTTCTGCCATGACATGTCAATGTCACCTGATATGGAGAAAGGATCTTTGCTTATGTGACTCATTAGAGATCCTGAGATGAGGGGATCATCTCAGATATTCTGTGTGGGCTATAAATGCTATCACAAGTTCCCTTATGAGAGAGAGGCAGAGGGAGGTCAGACACACAGAAGATCAGAGAAGAAGGCTATGTGATGACAGAGGCAGAGACTGGAATAATGTGGCCACAAGCAGAGGAGTGCCAGCAGCCACCAGAAGCTGGAAGAGGTAAGGGACAGATTCTTGCCTCTGGTGGGGAGTGTGGCCCAGCCAACACATTAATTTGGGCCCAGTGGAAATTATGTTGAACATCTGGCTTCCAGAACTGTGAGAGGAGAAAAGTTCTGTTGTTTTAAGCCACCAAGTTTGTAGTAATTTGTTACAGCAGCCACAGGAAATGAATATACTGCCAAAGCCACCAGTAGGCATTCTGTTATTGCAACTGAACTCATTCTAAGTTACATTTCTCTGTGACAGTCAGAAGATGAAACTTGTGGTTACTAGAGGGGACGGGAGGTGGGAGGGTAAACGGTCAAATATATGGTGACAAAGGAGACTTGACTGAATGGTGAACACACAATGCAATAGGCAGATGATGTATCATAGAACTGTATACTTGAAACTTACATAATCTTATTAACCAGTGTCACCCCAATAAATTTAACAAAATTTAAGAATAAAAGGAAGGTAAAACTTAAGGACGATATAGGTATTGCTCTCATTGCTGACCATAAGAGACACTTCCCAGAAAGCTTGTTTTATGTGGATCCGCACAGATGCTGGGAATTCTCCCTGTCACCACCCTACCCCACCTTGTGGTTGCCATCTTTTAGGGAGCACACCCACCATTAAAATCCCCATGTTTATTTCTCCGGCAGGGAATTAATGCAGCATTCCCAAAGTCACATTCACTGAGAGCAGCTGCACAGGCAGGAAGGTTCCTCGGCGCCCTCAGGCCCACAGCACACGGCTGTCCGTGAACACATGCTAGGACCCGGGGAAGCTGAACTGCCTCAGTACATACCACACATGGGGTTCTGTGTTAGCAATAGTGTAAAGAACATCTGTTGGGGTTGGGAGACCAAGACAGGGAGGGTAGAGGGAGGGAGAGATGGGCTCAGGAGGCTGTCGAAGAAACTTTCAAAAAATCTTATTCAAATTAATTTAAAAGCCTCCTTAAAAGGAAACCTATAGCTTAGGTATAAAGGAAATTTTGGTGAAATCTGCTTACAGATTACTAGGGCTGCTTTTTTCCATCACACCTATGTTTATTTGGGTTCCTCTTGTTCCTCCAAAGCTTTAGTGATTTCCTGCTGAATCTCTCTTCACAGGGTCCTTCTTTTCAAACGTCTTTGACCCATGACATGGTCATGCTTCATCTCTCTCTGATCTTCTTCTACCTCCTCAAGACATACCCATTTTGGGTCCCACCTCACAAGAGATCTGGTCTTGGGGAGCTGACTGACTTGGTTGTAATGGACTAACCACTGATGTGTGTTAAGAGTTTTGGGTGCAGTGAGAGCAGTGGTAGGAGATTGGCAGGGGTAACAGTATGGCAGAGACTGTAATCTAAAATTTGCTGAGTACTTATTATGGGCCATACCATTCTAGATGTTTTGTATCTAGACTAAAGCAACAAAAGAAACCAGCAGCAGCTCAGAGACATTAAGTACATTGCTCAAGCACAATCTTGACCTGGCTGGAATTGTGCCCTATCACCTCTACTTTTCTAGGTATCTCCTGCAGCTCATGCTGTTTGGTGGCCATAGAGCCCCTCATGACCAAACCTCGAGGAGCTATGGCCCAGCCTGTAGGACTGCACAGTTCATGCGCTTTCTACCACAGGCTAGCTATCATGAGTAGCCCATCCAGATTCCCTGGCCACTTTAAAACCACATCTTACCATTAGGCAAAGACCATAGTAATGGTTGGTGAGTCTAAAAACCATCAATGAATGAGCACTTAAATTAGTGGGTGAAAGTATGATGAGAGGCAGGTATTTGCACAGTCTCAAAGCATCTCTACACAAGATCCTTATTAACTTGAAAAAGAAAATAGTAACTGTACAGTGAGACACCACCTTAACCAAGCAATCGAGCTGCCACCACCAGCAGGAAGATGCATAGGCACTCTGATGTGATGCACTGACACAGGCAGGTCACTTCCACGGTGTTCCTGACAAAGTGTTGTAACCTCAAGCTACCCAGAGAAAGCTTCAGATATCCCAACATGAAGGCAGGAGAGCCAATCAAATACCCTGCCTGGACTCTGGATTATGGGAGACAAAGAGACACTGAAGAATTGTTCCAGATGGAAGGAGAATAAGGAGACAGAAGACAACTAATGCAGGTGGGATCCTGGATATACCCCTAGACCAGACATAACTGGTGAAACAAGCAAACCTGAATAAGCCCTGTAGATTTACTCTTTACTCTAATAGTATTGTATGAAGTTTAATTTCCTGGTTTAGAGATTTATATTATGGTTTTATAAAATACTAGAGGCCCGGTGCACGAATTCATGCATGGGTGGGGCTGGGGTGGTGGTGGGGAGGGCCAGCAGTGGTTGGGCTACTGCCCCCTGGTCGAACTCCCTGGCCCTGCCCCCTGGTTGAACTCCCCGTTGAACTCCCGGTCGAGGGGACAATTTGTATATTAGCCTTTTATTATATAGGATAACATTAGGGGAAACTTCTACTATTTCTTTTGTAAAATTATTTCAAAATAGGTGATCTTAATATTGGAATTTAGGTATGGTGGCAACTGCTATCCAAGGTGGACCCTCTGAGAATCCAGCACATACTGGTAAGCAGCCACTTACTTGGCTGTTTGAAAGCTGATCCTGAAGGTCAAGGTGGCTCAGTGTGTTCGTGCCTAGGGGTCTGGAACTCCAGCCTATGACCTGCTCTGCTTCCCAGGGTCAACTTTGCTTTTGCAGAGCAACTTTTAGCAGGCTTAGAAGAGAAGTCAGAACAGTTGGCTCCCAGTAGGAAACAAGTCTAGTTCAGTTGTAGAAACTGACTATTTCTCTTGCAAGTAAAGAAGAACTGGGAGAATGGTGGGGAATCCAGCTCTCCCCTCTCCACACAAGCCCCTCTCAGGTTTCTGAGGGAGATCAACGTGAAGGGGGGAAGAGTGAAATGTTTCTGCTTGTATTCCTTTCCCTTCTTTATTTTAAGACAAGGGAAGCAGCCCCCACCTTATTTCCTGCCTAAAACCTCAAAGCAGCCCCAAGCAGACAGCTGCCTGTTCTACCAGCCGGGCTTTTGTTCCTCTGCCCTTTGTATGCGGCAGCCTGGGCTGGGCTTTGGGTCTCTGAGGCCCTTCCAGTGGTGACAGGCCACGGCTAGCCAGGCCTTGAAGAGCTACCCACCGTGAGACTGCTGGGAACCACTGGTCTCTCAGAGAGGCAAACCCTGCATCTTCAGGGCAGGTGGGTCAGCCCCTCTCAGCTGCAGACCAGCAGCATGGGAGCTGAGCTCCGGGGGTGGGATTCTGTTCTGATTTCCTTAAAGAAAGCTACGGGATCTGAGGATATCACGGAGTTAACACTGGATCCGCTAGAAGTTAGACACTAAAATATTGTCACTTAAGACAGTATTTTATGTAGTAAAAACTCCAATACTGACCCAAGAAGTATTGGGGGCATTATCTCCAAGGCATTAAAATTTTGCCTCAGTTCATCCCTTGTTTCAAGTTCTTCATCTGTGAAGTGAAGAGTAAGCATTCTTTCATCTAGGGTGTTTGTTATGCGGTTTAAATGAGCTAATGCTTGGTGCTTAAACACACTGGTTTAACTGCACAGATTACACAACAAGGTGAATGTACTTAATACTACTGAAAAGTACTCTTCAAAAATGCTCAAGATGATAAATTTTATGTATATGTATTGAGCTACAACTAACAAAATTAGTTATTCAGTATATCATAAAGAGGTACACAAACATCAGGTGCTATGATTTAACAGAAAGTTATTTTGCTCTTAATGATTATCATCAGCACATATATTTATTCCCAAATTAGATGCAGATAAAATCCGAGCATTCTGGCTGGGCTCCCACTCACTCCCACAGCTCTGACAGTCTCTGCTGCTCAGATGGTCCTAGGACTCCCAGACCCGACCTACAGCTCTGATCCCTCACACTGCAAACGTGCACTCTTCTGAACTCATCCAGATGAAGGTCCTAAAAAACCCTGCCCTCAACGCACATTTCCTGTATCCCTACTTAGTGTCCAATTGATGACATCATTGATTCTACCCGGTCAGCCTTATTTGAAACCTGAATCATCCATGACTCCTTTCTAAACTCCATATCCCAGTAGTCACAAAATCATGACAATTCCACTTCAGAAATGCCTTCAAAATTTAAGTCCTTTCTTTCCCATCATTGTAGTTGAGACCCCTATACCTCTCACCTAAGCCTGTGATGACAACTTTCTCTTTGGTCACCTGGCCAGTTTCCCTTCCTCCATCCCATCCTTCCATCACTGCCAGAATTCTCTTCCAGAAAGTCAAATCTGGTGTGTCATTCACCTACATAAAGTACTCAGTTGCCGCCATCTGGATCAAGTCCAAACTCTATTCTTGCCATATAAGGTCTGAGTACATGTAGCTGCTATACCAACCTATACTTGCATTCATAAATCCCCCTCCCCCAGCACAAACCCACTCTTCTCTCCATATGCTACGGCTTTCACAATTCTTTGCCTTTTGCAGATAATATCCCCTTTGCCTATCACCTGCACCATCCTTGCCTCCCAGCAACCATCTGTACCCATTTCAGCAAGATTTAACTCAAATGCCTATTCTCCTAGACAACATGGTTCATTTTCTGCTTTCAGACATCATGCCATCCTCAGCATACACTATGGAGGGTGGGGGTAGTTCTTCATTCATCAAGGTACCTCAGCTTTCCCTTCAATTAGACTGTATCTCTCTGAAGGCTTGTTATGTCTTTGTCATCTTCCTATCCTTAGTTCCCAGGACAGTGCTTGGCTCAGCAGACAGCAAGGGCTAGTTTGTTGCATGAACTATGAATGAGAGAAGCCATGACTGAGCCTATTACCTTCCATAGGAAAATCATTTCCAGAAAAGCTGCCTGCTACAGTTTAAGAAGTACTGCATTAGACGCAAATTAGGTTCTCTGGAATGACTACAATTCCCTTGGACAAGTAATTTACATTTGTACCCTAGATAAGTAATTTGCTAATTGGCATCCTGGTGACTTCAAAGACCTCTGTATCTCTCAAGGTACCTATCTTACACTTGGGGACTAACTCATCATCCTCTATAATAAAAGTATTAAGGAATTTTGGGATATTCTGAAATTTTGCACATATGAGCCCACACTCATTAAAATCCTGTGTCCCTCTATAACTTTTAATAGCTTAACTGAAGCAAGAGAGAACCGATTTGTGAATGGCACATAAGATGATTCTATGACTATTTTGGCAACTATCTATATATGTAAAAGCCCAGCAACCTGAATGGCAGAACGACCGGAACGACTAGAATGACCAGTGGCTATGATGCGCACTGCAGCAGCCAATGAGCCTGATCCGGGCCCTGATCACCCCTTAACCCCCCCCCGCTCCGCCGGGTGGCCTGGCCCAGATTGGCTCCCAACACCCTGATCAGGGGTGGGGCCAGCCAGTGAACCGCCTGTGGCCCCTCCCCGCTGCCAGCCCGGCCCGATAGGCCCCCATCAGGGCAAGCCAGCTGGACCCCACCTGTGCACGAATTCGTGCACAGGGTCTCTAGTTGTAAAATAATTGTAAACATATGTTCATATGTGAAACCCTGTGACTACTATGAAGTGAAAACTTTGGATGATAAAGGCAGCTTGGATGGATGGCAGGAGTCCTTTTGAATGCCTAACCCACATGTCAGGAAGGTTAGGATTTGCTTTATAGGCACATTGTTGTCTGCCCAGGCCCTACCTTTCTGTGCCCTGTACCCACTCCACACCATACAGAGTTACTTCTAGAGCACAATTTTTGGACAACGTGGCTTGGTCTTCTACCTACAGCTGACTGACCTGGGCATAAACACCTGACTTCAGATATGCTGAGCCACAGGCATTTCTGGAAAACCTACCCTCAAGAACCTAATCTACCCTGAGCCAACCAGAATCCTTTCCCTGGATTTTAGTTACTGCAGGGAAAAAGAAGAGATGGTCTTTCTTCGACTTCTACTGGCTGACTCTTAAAGGTGTGATGCTCAGGAAAGTGGGATGATTTCCACCAACCATCAAGAATAAAGCAGAGAGGCAGAAAATAGTAGAGACAAGATGAGGAGAACACTTCCTTCTCTGCCCATGCATCTGAAGTCCAGTCCCTATTTCCGCCTCTCTGATGGTTTGGTTATTTCAACACTTAGTTGTATTTCAAAAGCCTATACACCTCCTTATTTATTAGTTTGAGTTTAATTTCTGTTAATTGAAACAAAAAAGAAAACAAAACCATACTAACATAAACTTAAAGAGTTTTAAAATGACCCGGCGACTTCACGAAGGCTCTTGTAGGAGTTCTCAGTATTTTGGAATGGGAAGATCATGAATTTTATCTAGCTACCAAAAGTATTGGATCCTCTTATGAAATGAGTAATTGCTCTGTAATTGATTTGGTGGGTAAACTGAATTTAAAAAAAAAATGTCCGCTCTTCTTAAAGTGGGCTTACTCTTACGTCCTAGAAGTTCAGGAGGGGGTGAGAGTACAAGTGTGACTCTAGTTAAACAAAGTAAATGGTCCACATATGTTGTCATGTGGACTCTGGGGACCACATTATTTAAAATTACTGCTGCATTCTAAACAGACCATCTGAGAAGGATGATTACTTCTCAATGACTAGATCAATATTTTGTCTTCTTCTTTACTACTTGAGTGATTGGATCTAAGGCCAAAGGAGAAAATCAGGTCAGTCCCCTGGACCTCTCTGCAACCCAGCAGGGGAGATCGATGTGTGTGCTTGGGAAGCCACGGAGGGGAGTGGGGCCAGGGAGCACAGTCATTAGTGCACTAACTTAATTTAAGTTTCTCGATGAGAAAAGCCATGCCTATCTATGGCTCTTTGGTCGCAGCATTTTAAAAATTGCCTGCGGGTACAAGGTATAACTCATTTTATGTGTAGTTTATTCAATAAATTCATGAATTGATGATCCTATCACATACACCGCCAAAGTGAAGAGCAGCTTTCCATTCTGTCCAGGAGGGGCCACATCTCAAGCTCAGAAGAGAGAGAGGTGATGATGCTAGAGAGGTGGAAAGAGATGATGGGGCTAGAGAAGTAGAGAGAGGTCTTTCTGTAGGAGAATAAAAGGCAGTGTTCACACTGTAGGCAGGTGTGGATGTTCCAAGTATCCAGCATCAGACTCCACTAATATGGAATTTGTGACAATTTTACTCTGATAGAGTGGGCCCTGACCTGCATCCTACTCATTACTGAGAGACAACCTTACACTGTCCCTTTAAGAAGCCTGATTCAGCATAAGTTTATTACAGCTTTCTAATAAGAGTAAGATAAAGGATGTAAGTTATATAAAAGAATGAGGCAGTTTTCCAGAGCGACTGCTTACCTTTAACCTAAACAAAATGCCTTTAATGCACCTTAGAAGCACCATTTATATGCAAGTAATGTGCTAACTGCAAATGGGACTTATTACCTAATTAAAGCTCATCACAGAGCATCTTTTTAGAGCAATGTTTTGTTGGATGTTACAATTACAAGTGAAAGTGATAAAATACTCTTTGAGCATTTCCTTTTATTCCAACATATTACTATTCTCCCTGGACTTCTCCTGTCAGTCCTCAGGCTTATGGAAATGTGGCAGTGAGGGGAAGCTCAGCTCTGAGGCTCAGAGTGCTGCTTCAGACGCCAGACAACTTGGGTTTGAGCCTGGTTCTGCCACTAACTGGTGCAAGACTGGCATGTTAGAGATGCTCTCCGTGACTCAGTTTCCTCCTCTGCAACCTGGGGATAATATTAGCACCTACCTATTAGGTTGTAGTGGGGATTAAACAAGTCAGTTTATATAAAGCATATATATGCATTGTTTAAATAATAGTTATTGCCTTTGTAAATAAAACACTACAGGTTTTGAAGTCAGTGAGGTCTAAATAAAAGGTAAGAACCCCATTTCTGCCACCATTAACATGTTAGGTAAGATTCTTAACCTCTTTGAACTTCAGTATCCTAGTTAGTAAAATGGAGTAACCATGTCTACACTTCACTGGGTTGGTGCATAGTCTAGATGCAAGGTGCAAAAGGTCCTGGCAACCATTTCCAACTGTGCTCCTGAGAACACCAGGTTCCGTCCAGCTGCATGGGTGCACATGGATTCTGTCATTAGGAGGACCCACGCTTCCTTCCTTTTGTCTGACCACAGGCCAACAACACAATCAAAATCAGCCCACGCCTTCACAGAGACTTGCACGCACCCTGGCTCTCCTTGGAGAAGGAGCTACTGCCCAATATACCCCAAGGGGTGCATCAAAGAGAGAGAGGGTAGACTGCGGTGGGCACTGTGGTCAGCCCCTAGTTACAAGGCAGCCAGTGACACACACACCTGCAGGCTGGCACCCCATAAATTCTTTCCCCGGCTTCTTTCTCAAGGCAAGAAGAGAGCCACCCCGCCGAGGCTACGCGCCCTCGCCCCCCTCCACAGCACCTCCATGCACGAAGTCAGGGCCCTCGGGCTCCCCATCAGACCGCCTGCCTGAAGCACACACTGGAGCCGGGGAACTTGCCTGAGAAGCCAGTAAAATTTTAATGCACTCTGTAGTGCGGTCATGTCATACTCGGTTATGGCAAATAATCCCAGATGCCTGCAGAGGTAAAATGGAGCTGTAATGTGCTTGCCTCCTAACCCAAGCTGACAGCAATGATGTACGACTACCATTAGCGGAAAATATCACTTCAACTAACCCATGATCCAGCTCCGCTCAGGGTCACATTATCCATGAGGAACAAATTACACTCCCAAAGTAAATACAAATTTTCTACACAAAATGGGTACAAAAAAAGGGAAGGGGGTGATCCCTTCCCTCCTCCAGCACACTGCTGAGTGACACAGATGATAAAGGACAGGACAAATCATTGGCTGACAGAGTGCTGTGCCGTAATCAGCTCAGCCGGCACGCACTCCAGATGATAAACACTGTATTCTCCCCTTAGTGGCAAATACGTAATCTTTAACACGGACATGGCTGCTTCGGATATTACTACCCTTTGGGCTGCAGGAATGCCCCATGCAGCACGTGCAATCCGAAAAGGAAATGCCCTGTGGCCTTGGCAGACCCAGAAACCCTCTGCCAGGGTGGGTGTCAGTGTCTGGGGGAGGCCAAGAGGGTTCCTGAGGTGGCGAAGGACATCACAGAGTGACACTGTTCGCTGTTCGGGAGTGCTCAAGTTCAGTGACCATGGTGATATCATGCCTGTTCTCCCATGTGCTGGTAACAGGAAGAAAAGTCTGGGGAGACCTCTTGGATGCAGGAGGCTCTGGACTGGGAGCTTCAAAATGAGCCTCTGTTCAGGCCCAGTTCTCCCCACACTGTCCCGGCGTGGGGGCGCGGGGAGGAGAGGAGTTAGGTCTGTGACAAGTCCCTTTTCCTTTCTGAGATTTAGACAATCAACAAAGCAACTTCCAGGTGTAACAGGAATATTTGTATGGCACCTACTAAGTGTCAGGTACATACTAGGTGCAAGGTACATGCTGGGAGCCTAGGGCTTAATAAGATTTAAACGTTTATACATATATAGACACTAAAAGAAGACTGGGCTCCTTGACCAAATATGGCTCATGCTTAGTCTTCTGGTTGGTATGGTCTCTGTCTCTAAGTACTCATGGTGGCGCACAGGCAATTTTGCTGCTTGTTTGTAAGAGTTGAGACATACCTTGTAGCCCTTCCCTTTTCACCTTGGACAATTGTTTCCCAGGTTTATTTAAAAAATGGCCCATTTTAGAAGAGCTTGTACATCTAAGTTATCAGTGGAACCAAATTGTATTTATTCAGTTTCCTGAGCAACTGCCATGATTGAAATTTTAGGACTAGTGGGGTTAAGGGTGGATTGATAAGATATAATCCAGGCTTCTTGTAGCCCAAAGACAATGAGGCAAGAGAGGAAGGTAGCAGGGTTCTCAAATGGCACTTCTGGGCATATCCCAGCTCACCCTGATGTACAGGGAAGCGGCATGTTATGGGGAAAAGAGCCCAGTTCTTGGCATCCAAAGAGACAGTTTATACCTCAGCACCATCATTTACTAGTTCTTAGGTTTAGTTTTCTTCATTTGTAAAATGATGAGAAGATACAGTCCTTGAAAGGACCTGTTGTTGAGTTTGGTACATTACAGATGGTCAGCAATCTAATCTAATAATAGACAAATATGCAAATTGACCATACCTCTGACACGCCCACAAGCCACGCCCACCATCCAATCAGAGCGAGTATGCAAATTAACCCAAACCAAGATGGCTACAGCCACAGAGAGCAAGGTTTCCTAGGTAACAGAGGAGGCCAAGCTTTCCGCCTGCCATTTCCAGGCCTAAGCCTCCACTCAAGCTACAAAGTTTCAATTATAGAAGGTAAACAAATTCAAACAAATGGCGGCAGAATGGAGCTTGAGAGAGCAGGCCAGGGTTGCTGCCGGCAACAGGGGAAGGAAAGCTTTCCACACACCCTGGCCGGGCTCACCTGCTTAAGGCAACAAAGTTTCAATTATAACCCCAACACAATGGCTGCGGCCTCGGAGGGAGCCCCAGGCTTGGCTTGGCTCCGCTCCAGGCTACAAAGTTTCAATTGTACAAGGAAAATAAATTCCAGATACCAGGGCCTCCGCTTGGGTTACCAGGGGGCGTGGCCGGCCTGCAAACCACCACAGGCCCCTCGCTCAGGCCGCCCCACACCCCAAGGGAAACCCCACCTGATCTGGGACGCCCTTCAGGGCAAACCAGCTGGCCCCCACCCCTGTACCAGGCCTCTATCCTATCTAATCAAAGAGTACTATGCAGATTGATCATCACTGCAACACACAATATAGCTGCCCCCATGTGGTCAAAGATCCTGCCCCCATGTGGACACAAGATGGCCACCACAAGATGGCCAGCAGGAGAGGGCAGTTGGGAGGCACCCGGCCTGCAAGGGAGGGCAGTTGTGAGGGATCAGCCCTGCAAGGGAGGGCAGTTGAGAGGGACCAGGCCTGTAAGAAAGGGCAGTTGGAGGTGATCAACCCTCCAGGAGAGGGCAGTTAGGAGTGACCAGGCCAGCAGAGGAGGGAAGTTGGGGGCAAACAGGCTGGCAGGGGAGCTGTTAGGCATCAATCAGGCTGGCAGCGGAGTGGTTAGGGGGTGATCAGGCTGGCAGGCAGAAGCGGTTAGGGCCAATCAGGAAGGCAGGCAGGCAAGCAGTTGGGAGCCAGCAGTCCTGGATTGTGAGAGGGATGTCCGACTGCCCGTTTAGGCCTGATCCCAGTGGGTCTCATATTGGAGAGGGTACAGGCTGGGCTGAGGGAGAACCCCCCTCCGTGCACGAATTTTGTGCACCGGGCCTCTAGTGCTATATATAAGGATACATAGAACCCATAATAAGTATTTAAACACATCATATAAAATGACATTTGTAAAGTATTTCAAATAATGCAATCTTCTCTTCAATGCAAAGGGGTGAGTCTTCTTATTATTTAATTATTACTATTGACCTTACTCTTAATTTGTTTTTGCTGTCCCTGAGAATTGAGTAGCATCTACATGTCTTAGTCCAAGAAAGTAGGAAGATGAAAATACACTAAAAGCCCTTCCCCCCTCAAAAAAAAAAAAAAAAATGAAGTCCAAACTGAGCCCCTTGGGAAACAACTACCATCCCAGGGATTCCTGGTCAGTCCTTATTTCAAATGCTCCATTCCACTGTCTCCATAAACATGGAAGTACTGGGAAGACCATGATCCAAGCTTGGGTTTGGAACATCAGGAGAAAGCTGCTGCTGGTCCCTCTCTAAGTGGCAGGAGATGTCATGCAGGTCTACAGCCAGTGCTTCTCAACGTGACTCTCAGAGCTCCATGATGCAGACAAAAGGGCACTTGGGCCTTCCAGCTGAAACTTTCACACACACACACTGCATGACTACAAAGAAATTTGTACATCTTTATTGAGGACAGAACACTCACCAACTGGAATTAACAAGACCCACTCTTCTAACAATCAAAGAGCCAGCCCAGGTTATATGCTATGAGAAGCCACTAGCATAATTTATGTTGTTAAACGTAAAACCAGTACAAAAGCCTCTGCTAGGACCTTCCAACTATTCAGATGACTCAGGATTCATATTCAGTTCATGAGGATGAAAAGCATCACTTTCACTTGACTCCTCCTTGGCTCTGCAATGTCCCTTCATGGTAAGTCATCAGCCCAAGCTGATGGTCATTCTAGGAGAAAGCAGCTGACCTATTCTCTGGGGATGTGGAATCAGGTACTCAACCCTGCACTTTTCCAGAATTCCTTTTATAGGTTCAAATAATACTTATTATCAGTCAAGTGAGTTCCTAAAGCACATTATGTAAGCTAGCTCTTCATGTGTCCCCATGCACTCCCAAATAGAGTAATTAAAAAACAGAGATTAAGCTAATTGCTCTGCTGCCTACTGACAGGTGCATGGTGACAGACATAACACAGTTAAGCAGCTACAATGCCCATGTTGGTTCATCAGTAGATACTTGGGGGGAAAAAATGGATATGAATGTTTCCTTCAGTTACTTGGAAGAGTCAACAGCGATGTGCTCTGACCTACCCACTATGAGCCTTCCCTCTTAGGAATTGGAGAATGGAGACAATCCTACCTTATAATAGACAAATATGCAAATTGACTGCACCTTCGCTACACCCAAGCCACGCCCACCAGTCACGCCCACCAGGAAACCGTTGCAGGGACGTTGGGGTGTGGCGGAGCCCAAGGCCGGGAAAGCCTGGGGAGGAGGCTTTCCCGGCCTTGGGCACCAGCGGGGAGCCTGCTTGGATCGCAGGCAACCACGGGGGTCGGCTCCTAGGATCCATAGCAGGGACGCTGGGGTGCAGCAGAGCCAAGGCCACAGCCCGGGGCCAAGCCCCGACCCTGAAAGAAGGCAGAAGGCGGTGGCCACAGCCAAGGCCTGGGTCCCCGGTGCCGGCAGAAAACTGGTGCAGGCAGCCCGGTGAATGAAGGTCTATTGCACGAATCTTCGTGCAAACGGGCTACTAGTCCTTATATAACTTCCTTGTACCTTGGCAAAGAGGAAATAATTCACATATTAATTTCCCTCTTATTCTGTCATGTTGTTGGGCCTCTCTGTAAATCGCTACATAGAAAATCAGGATCTTCAGTGTTGGATCATTAAATCCATGCTCATTTTATAGATGACAAAACTAATACTCAGCAACATTAGGTAACCTGCCCCAGGCCACACAGCTGGCTGGTGAGAAATAAGAAACAGGTCTTCGGAGTATCCTTCTCCATTACCCTCTCACAATGAACAACAGAACATCTAGACTTGCTCTTTCTCCTCTCTATTCATTCTACAGAATAAGAGTGTAACTGAAGACATCTGACAAATTTCCAAGAACTCTTGAGTATTCTTTTTATTAATTTACATTTAATAAAAAATCTGTACATTTGTAACCTCTAGCTTTTTCAGTTGCATGGCATGGTCTTAATGGGCAGATATTCAACATACACATTCAATGTGAGTGAAGCAATTTTTGGTTTGGCATAAAAATGCTGTGATATGAAAAAAAATAAGAACTTAATGAAAGTCAGAATTAAAAGTAATCTGCAATAGAAATTTAATGCAAAGATTGTATTAGAATTTTTGGATGGATATGATGGAATTAAGGCAGTTGGAAATATGATGATGTTGGAAGAACAATTTTGACCCAGACATAATCTTAGAGGAATAAAAAGAGGTTAAGTGGATGGGTATTATGGAAATAAGGCATCCAAAATGGAAAGCACTTGAAATTCTGCCAGAAGTTGTAGAAATTTCCAAATAAGCTAGCGAATTTACAGATGGCTTAAAGTATCTTATGAGAAAATAAAATTGTAAAATAAATATAGAAGGCAGAAGATGAGAGCACATTTTTGTTGGAATTCAGAAAATAAACACTGGGGTTGACATGAACTTGTTTTCTCAACTTGTTTCACGTATCCCCTCCATTTGGAGATGAGTATCCAGGAAAGGAAATGCAAATTTAGCAAAACAGTGAACTTGACTGAACACCCGGTTTGTGCCCGGCATTATACCGGAGCTAGGGATCTGAAGACAAGAACTGGGCCTCTGCTCGCTGTCTGGGGAATGGTGGTTGGCTCTGCTGCTGCTGTGAAACTGGAAGGGACAAGGAAATTCCTCTCTCTGGCTGCAAAATAGCACAGCATCTCTGAGCTGTCTCCTGATCAGAACACCTCCTATTTCAAACCAGGGATGGGAAAGCAACAATGAGGGCCTTCTGAGTCTCAAGAATGTTGCTGAGGGTGCACAATCTTGACCAATTGTGAAACGTGGCCAATCAAGGGGTGGGACTCTTCCACTATAAGCACAGCCACATGCCCAGTCTTCAGTTTGATATCTCAGCAGTTTCTGCGTCCTTCGAGAGCCAAGTTAGGCATGTGGTTTGTGTTGAGCTAGGAACAAAAGCCTGTGCTGGTCTCCTCGCCTGCTTTTCTTAGAAACGGCACCCTTCCCACACAAGTAAAAACAAAATGATCCAACCTACAAATGTAGCATGGATTAAAAAATTATAATGCAACCAAAAAGTGTGTGCAAGTCGGGGAGAGGAAGCTGATGTGGAAAAGACGTGGTACTGCCTTTGCCATTAGTCCGAGTCCCAGGAGACTTCCAGGTACTGGTGTGCAAACCACAGGAGCAAGGCAACCTTCTCCAGTGGTCACTCGAATGGGTAAAAGCCCAGACAGAGGAACTGCCATCGGAACTCATGCTAAAAGCTTCATTAGGTAAATGAGAAGAGTTCCTATCTGTGACGAGATTGTATATGTGTGTTTTGCATGTGTGTATATGTCATGCATCTATAAATATAAGCATGTGGGTGCATGTACACAAATACCTCCATAGTTTTCTAGTCTTTCCTCTGAACTCTCGAATTGTTAAGAGCATAGCCAATGGAAAAGTATGTTTCTCTTTGACATTTGTTATAAGGTAGTGGTTCTCAAAACCCATTGTGTGTCAGACTTCCCTAGGAAGCATTTAAAAAAATACAGATGCTGTGCCCCCGTCCCAGATGTACTGAGTCCGAATGTCTCCCCTGTGATGGACACCTGGGAACCAACGGTGTTTGGTATGTGGGACAAGAGCTGTACGATCCAGGATAGCATGCCTGCTTGTGGCTCCAGGGCTTTGCCCAAAAGAAAGCCTGATGTTTAAGATAAGGAGTTCAAAATACACTGTTTGGGGACCCTTCTGAAGCTCACTGCCCTTCCATTCAGCTTGTAGCAGGAAGCAGCACCCCTGGGGATGAAGGCTGAGCCCCAGGTTCCAGTGGAAACCAATCCTCCCTGACGTCCTCGGGCAGGGTTCCTGGCAGAGCTTGAGCTTTCTAAAGAGGAGGATAGGCTTCCTCCTGCCCTGAGGGGGCTCTCCCCTTTCGCCCAAGTAAAACGGAACTAACATTTATGGAGCACACACTATGGCCCAGGCCTTGAGCCAAGTGCCTTCACTGAACTGTCACAAGACTACAGGAGGAGCTGTTGTTATCTCCATTTGGCAGATGAGAGAACTGAGGCTTGTCCACAGCTACAAAGTGGTAAGGGACAGCCCGAAAGAAGCCTAGGCCACCGGACTCGGATGCCCAAGTGTTGGACCACTGAACACGAGGCCTTCCAGCCAACTCTGCCACGTGGCCCACACAATAAGAGGGGGGTGGTATATAAAGTGAGAATGACTGTCAGTCTTCACATTACGTTCATAACCCAACAGGAAGGTGTTCTTTGGCAGAATAGCTGCCGTGGCAGAGAAAGAGGAAGCAAGAGGAAATATAGGCCAAATATGTGGAAATGTGTACGTTGCCTCTTTGTTCTCATGATACCAATTCATTTCCAGTGGGGGGATTGGAATAATTGCTTCATGTGGGTGATTAAGGCGCCAAGTGCGGCCTCTGTCACTAACCACAGTGAAGACAACCCCACACCTGAGGTGCAGCGCTCCAGCCTTACCTAACCCCGCCCATTCCCACCTCACCGGAGCCCTCCCGGCTGGGAGGGGAGGCTAGGAGAGATGTGCTGCTCGTGGCTCATCAAAGGCTTTCCACCCACAAGTACATCGTCTGCATTGATGGAAAGCTCTGCTTTCCAGCCCCTTTCCCAGTCACTTCCACATTAATTAGTAAGGGTATCATTTTATAAATTACAGCTTCGTATCAGAGGAAAGCAGAGTTTATCTTAATTCAGTCAGCTGTGTGAAACGCAGTGCCCTAATTTTAGACCGCCAGCTCTGCGGATCCCCGCGGAGTAAGAGAATGACAGGTCTTCCAGAGAGAATCCCAGTGGGTGCCCTACAAGTCTCACTTCTGCCTCCAACAGCATCCCTGGTGGGGCTACTGATGGGATCCCAGGACACTGAGTGGCATCTTTTCCACCATTAGCAATTCAGATTTGAATCCGAATCCTCCAAGGGGCACATGAAAGCAGCCCGGTTAGCTGTGGGGCTCCGAGAAGGCCCAGGCAGGAGGCTCTGGCACAGAGGAGGCTGACAGGGCCCCGGCTCTGGCACAGAGCACAAGTCTGGGGGGATGGTATTAAAGCCGGTGATAACCACCGGACAATCGCAGTCCAAAAGGGGAGCCTGATAGTCTTAACTGTAACAGGGCGAGCAGGCATGGCTGCAATTAGAGTCCCAATTGCTCCTGTCAGGAGCCCTGGGAGGAATGGCCGGGGGAGGGGAGCAGGGAGAGGTGATGTGAGGGTGGTTGTGGAGCAGATCCCAGGTAAGAAGAGGACCTGCAGGGCCACCACAGTCCACAGGAAAGATGACAGGGGCGGGGTGGGGGGCAACAGAGGCACAAGTGCGCACAGGAGGGAGGATCAGTCCGAACGCCTGCCCCTCCCCCGCCATCTCCCCACTCTCACGGGCGTGCCTATATACATCTCCTTATTGTCCTGCATGCTCTGAAATCATCCTGAACTGAGTGGTGGGCACCAGCCACTTCCCACCGCCCAGTCTGGTGTCAGAGACTGAAGCCCGAACAGCAATGACTTGGGAACCCGGCCCCGGAAGGACTGGTGTTGGCAGTAGGTGGAAACACCCGGATCCCTCTGAAAGCCCGGGGCAGCTTTGGTAATTCCCCAAATGACCCGTTAGCTGATCATCTTGAGGAGTGGTGCTGAAACCTGGAGGACTCTGAGGTCGGCCTGGAAGGGCCCAGGGGTGGGGATTTTACAGCTACCCTGTGATCGGTGTGCCGCCCAGGTTGAGACTGCCTATCAAGACATGCAAAGGAATGCAAAACTGGACATCCTCCCCACCTCTACCACTGCAGGTAGGTGACGCTTCCGGAATTCACAGCGCCTTCCAAGGAAGAATGTCTGCTGGGCTGTGAGACCCCGAGCAGGCTCATCCCCTTGGAGAAGTGCCACCACCTTGCACAGAGAGGCCAACCATCGCTGTGGAAGAGCCGCTGGAATGGCAGCAGGTACCTGTCCTGCCTGCTGCCTGTGGTGACACCTGCCACATGGGATGTGGCCCGGCGGCTCCAAGGGCTGGTGGGCACGCCCTGAACACTGACCCTCCAAGCTGCCCATGCGCCTCTGGCACCCACTACTCACTGGCACCCGAGACACCGGGAGACTGGCTTCTAAGCAGCTCGTACTCCGGGGGCTGGAGTAAGGAAGCTCCTACTTGTCAGTTAAACAAAAGAATAGTCCACAGCCCCCTTTGCAGTGTGTACTTTCGCTGTCATCCAACAGCCCATTACCATGTCACAGCACAGCACACCCTTCCATAGGTCACTTTGTTTAAAATGACATGGATAATGCACATGTCAGCAAGCTGACAGTCCTGGCCGTCCTTCAGAGATAAAAACCTCAGGGCGAGAGCCTGTTCTTATCTGGGGACACGCATTGGTCTATCATCCAAGTCAGGCAGAACATGATTTCTCCAGAGAGCACTTTTTTCATTTCCTGATTTTAAGGAAATCAAATAAGCACCATTTGTCTTCATCTGAATATGCTTGACCTGCTCAAATGATGATGTCTCGCATTTTATAACAGGCTACATATGCTGAATTCAAATTAACAACAGCACAGAACAAGAGCCTCCACATCTCTCTCGGAGGCTGGCAGCAGAGAAGGAGGGCGAGTCTGGGCTGATGGAAAGATCCCACTAAACGCTAACTGCAGATGCTGAATAAAATCAGCAAGCAGGTAGGAGGAGACGGAAAATGGGGCTCAGGGACGCTGGCTCCGCAGGACAGATCCAGAAACTGGGGAAGGGAGACCAGCAGTTCCTTTTGGTGCCAAGTAATAGAGAAACCATAATATTCAGGTAACTTCTGGAAATACACTGGAAAGAAATTGGGTCGGGGGATTTGAACATTTAGGAAGAAAGACCAAACAGACAAAACACCCCTTTGCTTCAGGCAGCAGGAAGTTCACATTACCAGGCTGTGATCCAGTCTTCTGAGAGCTCAACCCAGAGCCCCCCTTCCTCACCCACGTTGAACCGGATGCAAAGGCTGGTGGCCATCAGCCTCGAAACAGAGTGCACCTGCTGGAAGACTGCCCTCCCACCTGGCCATCCGCCTGATGAGAGAGAGCAGTTCCCCGCTGACCGCCCTGCCCACCCCTCGCCCCAGGATGACATTCCTAGAAACATTACCATTAACATCTCCATTGAGAAGCCAATATGTGCAGAAAAGCAGGAAGAAGCATACGGGCCAGTAAGATAAATGAAAACATGACATTAGAAATACATACTAGCACATTTAATGTTCCAACCAAGGATTAAAGAAGAAAAATCAGATGGCTATTAAAATAAATCATTTTCTCTTTTGGAATCTTTTATAATGTGAAAACTTAGTGTCACATATGTGCACTATTAAAGGGCTTATTTTTAAAAAGTGGACCTCATAAATTAGATGTTATTTCTTATTATAGAAAACATCACTTTGTGAATAAAACCTGACTTTACAGAAGAGAAAGGCGCTGCCCCCATGAAGCTGGTACCCCCCGCCCAGCAGCGTGTGTGGGAGAACCGCAGTGCTCAGTGTCTGTGTGCTGTGCCCACAATTGTGGGTGGGGGTCTTACCTTCTCTTCCTGGTCACTGTCGCTGTCACACTGAAAAAGAAAACAAGAGAATGAGGGTTAGTGCAAAAATGGAGTAGGTTTTTGTCTTTGATACAGAAAACAAAAGCAAGACCAGTAAAGGAAAAGGGATCGTGGTCTGAGCTGGGTAGAGATTCTTTGGCTGGAGTGCTACAGGTAAGAAGCAGGATGCCGAGCAGCTGCCCGCTGTGGCCTCTGCACCTGTGCTCTGTGGCTCCTCCTGTGGGCAGTCTGGTGTATGCTCATCACCCCTGGGAGCCCCCTTATTGCATGGCAGAGGGGATGCCCAGTGGGAGCCAAGCCGCCACAGGGTTAAGGTGAATCAAGATCATTTGATGGGATTGAGAGCAAAAATCAATTCTTTAATGGAGACCTTCTACCTTCTTTTGTCAATGGCTGTCTCACTCCTGGTACTTTTCTAGAAGAAAAGAGGTAAGACGCTGGGCACTGCAATCTCTCATTTAGATTGGGAAGGAAATAGAGCATAATGGGTGAGGCTCACCACTGGGAGGCTACCTTTTCCAGAGAACAGAGGGAATGTTCTCTATAAAATACATGCCAAGGATAGAGGTCAGGGTACCAAATCAACAATATGGGCAAAAAAAAAAAAAAGTTTTAGGACAGTAGACTCACTTGCACCATGTCTAACAGATCCCACGTACCAACTGCTGAGCTGGGTTTGGGATAACCAGGAATGATAATCAACTCAAAGGGAAAAAAGAATACAAAATTTTTAAAAAATCAAGAATGTTCTGTTATCCAACATCTTATTTTTTAAAAGGGATATGTTTTGTTAAAGTAAATGCACAGCAGATAAATAGTTCATTCACTCAAATGCCTTTGAGAAGCATGGCAGAGATTTAAAGAAAACCCAGAACTGTCCCTAAGGTAGCTGTCCAGTCACGCACCATGGAGTGACCAGGATATGACCTGAGAAATGTGCTGTTTAGCGATTTAAGTTTTGTATGAACATCATAGACTGCGCTTACAGAAACCTGGATGGTAGAGTCTACTACACACCGAGGCTACATGGTCTAGCCTACTGCTCCTGGGCTACCAGCCATACAGCATGCTTCTGTACAAACAACACGAGGTTAAGTCAAGCAGAGGACAGAAGGAGGCAATCAAGAGAGGCAGGAAACATGAGATGTATGAGGCTGTGGCTGGGATAAGACGGCATACTGTTTTTCAGCAAACATTTTTTTTTTTTTTAATAAGAGAAAGAGTACACTCTAAAATAATAATGAAAAGTATAGGAAATACATCAACCCATAACACAGTCATGATTATTGTCAAGCATTATGTACTGCACAAAATTAAACCTCTACAGGACTGGCAGTGCAGTAGGCTTGCTTGCATAAGCACTCCACAAAGACACCAGTAACGAGTGGCACTACGATGTTACGACAGCTGCAACGTCACTAGGTGATAAAAACGTTTGAGCCCCACTACAATCTTGGGGGACCACCGTCATATATGGTGGTTGACTGAAACACTGTTGCGGTGCGTGACTGCAGAAACAGAGTTAGAACACAGACTGTGAGCAGGGGGTCCATGACCAGAGCTATGTTCTATTAAGATGACGCTTCCCACGGTGGAGGAGAGAGTGCACTGTGGGAGAAGCCGGGTCAGAGGGACACCAGTTTGGCAGCCATCGCACTGTCTATACCAGCAGGGTGTGTGGTTTGAGAAAGAGAAGAACAGATGGTAGAGCAATTCTAAAGGTAGAACCAACAGGACTTGATGACACATGGATATGGGAAGCAAGTCAGAGGGATGAGTCGAGGATGCTGCCAAGGATTTTAGTGTGGCCACCTGGATGTGGGAGTTGATGCTGCTATGAACATACACAGAAAATAAATTTGCTTATACAGCAGTCACTACTGGCTAGATACCCACAGCCATTCACCATCCCTTCTCTTAGTTTGTACCTTCTCCTGACATTTGGAGAAAGAAAAAGCCAGATATTCTCTCTTTTCCAACTTTCCTTGCAGCTGAGGGTGGCCATAAGATACATTTTTGGCTGAGACTTGAGGAAATGTCTGCTGACGGTTCTGGAAACATTTTCTCTCCTCAAGAGGAAGAAAAGCAGAGGACTTGCCTCTTGTCTTTGAACATGACTGCATGAGGATGTGAGGTCTGGAGCTGGGGCAGCCATCTTGCAGATATGAGGCAAAAAAAAAAAAAAAAAAACACGGAGTACAAAAACAAGATGATCAGGCCAAAGGAAGAAAAACCCTGGCACAGTTGAGCCATCTGAACCACCCTCAGAGCAGCCCACCTCTGGACTTGTTTGTTCAGATACCAGATAAGTTATAGTATTTAAACCACAATTGAAAATAACCCTAACCCCATCCAAAGGGACATCTTGGTATTATTAGACACACTGTGGAGACTACTTCCTCTTCCCAGCCTAAGCTGTCTGTACTACGAGCATTTAGGGGCTCACATCACAGCCGTACGGACTGGAGGGCTGTAACATTTTCTTTTCCACTGGCTCCTCGATGCCACACGCTTACCCGAGTTCTAGTGACAGTGCTTTAACCAAGTACATCTGAATCATTTTCAACCAAGCTTTCAACCTCAACCTCAGAGGGTCTAAGCTTACTCTCTTTTGCCTGATGAGTGGATTTCTCTATTATAAAAAGTCAAACGAGCTGAGAAAGAAAATGGTGATGTGACGTGGTGACGTTGAAGGCCTAGAACAGACAGATGAGGAACAGTTCTCCTGATGGCGTGCTTTTCCCAATGCCTTTAATTAAGCCTTCCTTGAGGTTCCCAAATTCTGGGCACATTCTCAAGGGTGACAAAGCATGATTGGGGCGGGAGGGTGGGGGGAGGAAGAGGACGAGGATTTGGCCAGGCAGGCTCCTTTTCCCAGCTGTTCACAGCCCGCCTTGTGAGGTAAGCAATGACCGCTGACGGCTGGAGCACAGAGGGAGTGGGGAGGCCGGGAAAGAACCTCCAGTGTCCACACCGCCCCCCATCCTAACAGCAGCGTGTCCCTGGGAATGGTTACTTCTATCAAAGTGTTAAGCTTCCTGCTTTCCAACGGTCCAGTTCTAATTTCAAGGTCCACTTAATTCCGCATCAAGTAATTACTGATATACCCAGAAGCACCTTGTCTCCAGAGCTAAGCATATGGTGGGGAGCTGAGACCTACTGGTATCCATTATGGAAGCAGCACGGATGCCAAGCCGATTAAAAACGCTCAGGCTCCCCACGCAACATGCGGGTGAGTGACAGCTCCTCGACGAGGCCAGTCGCAGAGTCTGCCAAAACAGGCTCGGCTGCGCGGGGCCCACATGGCGCGCTGAGAAAACAGTTCCATTTCTGGTATTAAATTCCCACACTGACCCGAGGACTTTGCCGTGAGCTCAGCAGGAGCGCGCCATCCAATTTACAGCCTCGCTCTCTGGAGCCTCGAGTGCCAGCCCCTGGCAGAGACGAATGATGGTCAACCCCTCCAGCTCATAAATTATGCAAAGGCAATAAATGCACTCAGCAAACAGCGCCCAACGTCTGCCTAGCCTGGCTCCTAACACACTCTGTAAAAAGCCAGAAGCTCCACACATACAAGAGGTCTATTCCACTCATAAAGGGGGTTTGTTGACAACTCCAGACGGAAAGCCAGCCATGGGCCTAAGGAGTCTTTCTGCTCCGCTGGCAGCGGTTTATGGGCCTGCTTTATGAAAAAGGGAGGCTGTTTTATGGAGTCGGTGTGGGGAGAATTCATGGTCTCAAATTCACATTTAATACACTGTGCAGCTTTCATACCCTAAGCTCCATACTTGGTGGATTTTTGGCCAAATGATTCTTGGTCTTGAAAGGTTAAAAGAAGAAGTGTCTGCTCCCCAATCCCTGGATACCCACTCCAATTTATCAGAGTTCACGCCGAGCCACCTCCTGATTCAGGTTTATGTTCTGCATGAGGCTGGGAAATGGAAAAGGCATGTCAAATGCAGAAACGGGGTCCCAGCTGATTTGGCCAGTCTAAGCATTTTGACATCGAGGTCCGGCATTGGTTTATTAGCAAACAGGTTGCACACTAACGACCAGCTTGAGGTGACAGAGGACTCTCCATGACTAGATTTCAAAGCCCTTTGTGCAGAGCTGAAAATATTTTCCTGCATTTTAAAAGCAAGCAATGAAAAGGAACAACCCGCCCTTATACTAACGCAGCCAGGGAAGAATTCTTGGTCACTCAGTCTTCAGACAAAGATACCACCCAAACCCACCACAGACAAAAGAGGGAAACGCGGTGTGGAATCCAAACCACGTGCCTCGAATGGAGAATTAGAAAGGGACTAGTTCCTCACCTGAGTACACGCAGCCATTCCAACACATCACCATCCACTTCATCATCCCCTTCCTCCCGCCAGCTTCACAAAAATCAGACCTGAACCTTCAGAGGCACCTCCTTTCTCTCCCAGACATGTCCCCCCTCTCCCAGACATGTCCCCCTCAAACTCTTCAACCAATAAACCAAGTAACCCACCCACCTACCTAATAGTTTTTCCTTTAAAAATTAATGCATATTTACTGACTACATTTTAAAAAGTTACCCACCAATCGGCCATCCAGTGACACTGTTGACATATTTGTACAATTCTTTCCAGTCTTCTCCATCCTTTCTCTTCTTCATGCACACATTTTAAAAAATGAAATCCTAATATTTTGTAACCTGTTTTGTTTTTGCATAATATGCCAAATACTTCAGTTTCATGAGTAACATTGACCCTGTACCATCACTTATAAAAAAGGCTGCACCGTTCGGATTGTAAATTGTCAGAAGTTCCCTAGTGCTGGATATTTTGATTATTTCCATTGAACATCTGGGACTTTCCCCTTGTACACGTTTGCCAATATTGTTTTTTCCTTGTATCTTTTCACGGCCCTTCCCGTTCTGCATATTCTTTAATGCCCTGTCTCCCCAGAGCAGCACCTGCAGTTCCATTGTTTCTAGATGGCTTCCAGGGGAGTCCTTGGAGAGTCCCTAGGTTCCATCTACCATTTCTATGTTGAGACTAAAAATCTCTATGCTCACCATTTGCCAGCTATGTGGCTTTGGTAAAGTCTATACATCCCAGTTTACTTAGCTGTAAATGTGGGTGATAATGCCATTTTCCTCATAAGAAGATGAGAATAAAATGAGATAATATGTGTAAACAACTTAGACAATGCATGGCACAGAGTACGTGCAGACAATAAATGTTAACTATTATCAACATGTTTCTCTGTGCTAATCCCCTCCCACTCAAGCCCTATAAACACCTCAGACTCAAGCATCCCTCTAAATCTAGACCCACCATCCTTTGCTTACCCAACCTGTCCCGCTCCCATGTTGTTCCCACCATCCTTGAGCAGACCTACCTTCCTTTCTCACCCAACATTATCTATTCTACCTTTTAAGTCCTCTCCATCTCCATGGTCATGGACACCACTTTAGTGCAGGCATTTATTTTATCATTACAAGAGGCTAATGATGCTTCCCAGGACCCACAGTCTCTTCTTTTTCTGATCCAAGTCCTTACTGACCACAGTGGATTTCCTAAATTTCAATGTGATCATGACACTTCCAACTTCCCCACCCCAACTTCTAGCCACGCCTTCAGCACAGTGCTTCTCAGCCTTTCTGTGGAGAGGGGCCGTTTGTTTTTGTTTTGTTTTGAAGTACATTGTGACCAATCCTATATAATAAAGACGTAATATGCAAATGGTTGTTACGCTGTGAAGCGTAAAGACTGACTGCATGACAACCGGATCATGGATCAGCAGGAGGGTGGGGCAGCGAGCTACAAGCGGGCAGTGGAGAGCTACAGGAGGGGGCAGGGCAGCAAGTTATGAGGGGGGGTGGGAGGAGCTACAGGAAGGCAGGGCAGCAGGCAGAGAGCTACTGGAGGGCGGCAGCGAGCTACTGGCGAGCTACTGGCGCACGGATACGTGTGCAGGGCTACTAGTATTTTTATAATATACAGTAAAAAATAAATTGCTAGAAAAATAAAAAAACACATAAACTATGTTATTTGATTTAAAAAATGTAAAATTACTCTATTGATTGCTATAAAAGCTTTCAAATGCTTAGTCTCAACTACCTTACTAACTTCATATCAGACTAGTTACAACCAGCTGATAGATTGGCCTCGGTCTGTGTCCCTACTGTTGAGTAGCAAAATTCCAACATACTCCTTGCTCTAGCCACACCTGGGCACACTTGGTCACACCCTCAGCCCTTAACAATTCCCTCTGCCTGGAACTCTATTCCATCAAATCCTACCTAAAAACCTTTAATGTGCCTTTAAAAACACAGTGACTATTCCAATACTCTTCTTAGAAGAATTCTTAGAATTCTAATACTTTTTATGGTTAATTGCTTCTGTCTCCATTCCTTACAAAACTGTATTTCACTGTTTGCCATACGTCTTCCTCACCGGAGAGTGATCCCACATAGGGAAGGGCAGCGCCTTCCTCGTCTTTGTATCTCTAGGCCGTGGGACATAGTAGGCCTCAATCATATTGATACATTTATCCCGTTCTTCTTTGAAATTCTTCCAAGTGTGGTTGATCCCACCCAACACAAGCAAACTATGATTTAAAAGACAAGTCATTCCAAAGGAAGAAGGCACAGGAAACACGGACTAACCTGACTGTTTAATACAATGGGGTGTGTATTTGAACACACTGGGCAGTGTTAGAATTGTCTGAAGAGCTTAGAGTTGGGGCCCAGAAGAAAGTATCTTCTATTATGTGATTATGACTTCATTGTATTTCCTCAAAAGCAAACATTTCTCATTTCCATTTAGGAATCGCAATACCTGTGTTTTAAGACTTTGATCCAAATTGAAATAAATCAAGGTCTGCGACACCTCCCTGCCTCATTCAGAATAAGGGAATGAAATGGAATTCTAGGGACCTTGTGATGGAATGCATTCTTAAGCAGAAAGTGGCAATCATTGAATATATCACATACAATGACATTGAGGAGGGCATTGCTCTCTATTCTGCTCAATGGACCTTGCTGGAGCAGTTATTTCGTATCTCAAATCCATTTATCACTGCCACCAAAGGTGTCAGGGCTGAACACCATTGCTGAATAAAGTTATTTTATTCTCCTTTCTGCCTAAAGGAAATGAGAGGAAAATGAGGGAGAACCCCAACTTGTAAACCACTGTGTCTAACATCAGGTACAATTTAACTTTGCCAGTGACAAAACAAATTGGTTCCCCTTTGGGGATGGCGGTTTATCTAAGCCTGTAAAGACATCCCTCACCTCAAAGCAATTTCAGAAGAAGCCACCTGCAGAAAACATGACACTTATTTTCTTATTTAAAGAAGTGAGGTGGCGGCACGATGACCAAAATCATGTCCACTATCATCTTCCCACTTGCCCAGGTCCTTGTACATGCAGAATGGGCAGCCACTAGCTGATGTCTGTCTCGGTCACCCCACAGAGCCCTCATTTCCATGGTGTACAGTCCTCTCACAGCCTTGGACTTGAAGTGAAATTTAAAGCTGGTGGGCCCTAGAAATAGAAGGTTTAATCCTGAAGATTTGACGTATTCTTCCTGATTACAAAATGATGCCATTGGTTTTTCCTCCCCTGTAGTGTTACAATAACTATGTCTGATCCAATGAAATCACCCCCCCCTCCAAAATGAAAGTCTAATAAAAAAGTTTGTATGCCAAACATAGCGTAAAATATAAGAAAGTTTCTGACAATTATGAAATGAGCACATTTGAAAATCATATAAGGTCCAGCAATCTGCAGCTATTGAGGTATAACTAAGAGTAAGCTTACAGAAGCTTCTGGAATTTTGTATTGGTGAAGTGCAATTCCTGCATGGGGAGTCTGCAGAATTGGGCAATTTTGCAAGTTCTCAGCTTGAACTGGCTGGAGCTCCAATGACCGATGTGATTTGAGGGGCCAGGGGAACATTTCTTACTCTCCCTCTAGGGTCTCTTAGATGATCACACAATTTCATTCAATAAATAATTTTAAAATGCCTACTATGTGCTAGGTTCATTCTGACCACCCATTAGAAGTGCAAATATACTGACAAATCATTTTGTTCAAACCTGAAGTTCTAAAGCTTGCAAATTTATCGTCAATATTTTTTTTCTTTTTGTCACTTTGAAATTCAGGTGTATTTCATAAAACACTGTATGCTGTAAATTTCCACTTAGCTCATTAAAATATCGTTGGGTTTTTGGAAGTAGGAAAATAAGTGGATATTTCACAAATTTTTGGAGAGTTCAGCATTTTCTTCCCTTAGAAGAAAGGAAGTCACATTTTGCCAAGTATAAACAAACATACATAAACCCAAAGGTGAAATTTACTTAAAACCCAGAGCCCACAAGCCTCAGTGGTTGGCAAAATGAGAAAAATGAATTTCTTATCCAAAGGTAAAACTCAGTTTAGGGCTGGGTGATTTGTAAAAGATCTCTTTTAAGCTTAAGCACCAGATCCTTTGCCTCTTTGTCATTGATTTACCGATTCTAAGTCATCAATAGCATTAATCCGTGCCTGCCTAGGGACCTCTTACAAATGACTTTGAAGATGGTGTAAAGCAAGAATGTATTATGAGTGCACAGTGTGAGTAGCAGGGAGACCTATTCGCCCGTGTTCTTTGGTGTTTTCTATGTGACCCTGGAGTGCTGCACTCTTCCCTTCCTGGTCAGTCGCTGGTTTCTTTGGGTGGGGCTGGAGCCCCCTAGTTTTCCTTCAACTAAAGCTCGGTTCTTTCAGAGTCCTGTGTTAGCTAATAAAACACAAATTTGCTGATGAGCAAAAAGGAAAAGTATGTTACGGGTTAAAATAATACAAGAGTCTATTTTTTCCGCTGTGTTGTGATCCATAGAAATCACCCTGAGCCTTTTCCCTTTCTTCTCTGCCTGGGAAGCCAATTGCTTTGATTGCAGTGATATGAGCTAGCTAAAATGACTTGCCCTTGCTTGTGAGGCAAATGGAACATGCTAATAGAACTTATCGCATTACCCGATGCAAAAGTGCCATAGCTCATTACTTTAAGATAAAAGGATATCATTGCAGACGGCAAGCAGAATTGACTTTCTGAGGCCGACTTGATGATGATTTAATCAACTGCTCTCTTTCACTTCTCATCTCTGCGCCTGTCGGTTTCACAGGTGCCGTTAAATGAGACACTCAGAAAGTGAGCGGAGGGAAAGAAATTGCTGTCATTACTTTTCAAGAAAGGAGGTATGCAAATTTTCGACAGAAAGATTGCGTTCATAATGGGCCTGGTAAAATACAAGGATCATGCTTGACAGGTGAGGGCAAGCCATTTGTATGTCCTTAAAGCAGAGCAACCGTTCTCGTTTAGAAATGTGCTCCGTAAAAGAAACTACAAATGAGAGGCCTGGCGGGGCTGGGGGCGGGGGAGGTAAGGCAGGCCAAAGCGCACAGGGTTGGTCCAAGCTGGTCTGAGCTTTAGAGAGGGCGACAGTGCTTAAAGTCAAATCCTGGCTCTGCCACGTATGAGCTATAGGACCTCTGGCAAGTATCTTAACCTCTCGAGGCCTCAGTTTCATCATCTATCAAATGGGGCTATTGACAGTGTTTACCTCCCAGGCTGTGGAGAGCGTTCACTGAGTTAATAAATAACATAATAATAATATGATAAGTATATGTAATTAACACAAAAGGGTATAGAACAGTGCCTGACACATAAAAAGCACTCTGTAGTATTAAAAAGCATTCATTCATTCATTCATTCATTCTTTAACAAAGAGCATCTTGTGTGTGTTTTTTGAGGAGTATGTGTACCAGGTGCTGGAAATCTAGTTTAGATAGAGTACAATTCTTCATTGATTTCACGTACGTAAGTCTTGCTCCCCCAGCAGATGGTGAGCTCCTCCAGAGAGCAGTCTGGAATCATCACAGGGCCCAGGGCAGTTTTAGGACCCGAAACCATGCCCAATAACGATTTGATGATTTATGGATTCCTCCTCCCTCCTCTTCATTTCATATTTCTGAAACTGTGCAAGACGCTCAAGCCCTTGGAGGAGTCCCCTCCTGGAGCAGGAAATGTCTGTCATTAGCTGGAACCTCAGGCGCTCGCCATGTGTCCTGCGAAGCCTGGAGAAGAATGGGGTGCAGCCAGGAAGAACAGACAGTTGGCTTGAATCCCCTTCAGAGAGCAGAATGAATCTGAATAGATTAAATGATCAGGGTAGTACGAACAGAGGTGTTTTTCATCCACTTTGCCTTCAATAGGTAATTGTTCTATTTTCTCCAATACTCAAAGTAAAAGCATCTTTCTTAAAGGGCCTGGAACTCCCAGTTCTTTTTCCCCAGGTAATGAAGCTGCTGCAAACCACTCTCCCTTCCAGCTCGAGTTGTGAGGCACTGCTAAGCTGCGCCTACACGACTCAACTCCCTGCCAAAGGGACAATGTCCACCTCAGGCAAAAGGATAAAGAGGAGGGTCCAGGCAGCAGCGCAGCTTTGAGCTGTCTCTTTGGGAAGAGCCTGGCTCCTGAACTGCATTTCACCTCAGCATGGTTCTTCCAGGGGAGACATCCTCCGTAGGAGCCATCTTAGAGCGTCTCCCCTACAAATGCCAGCCAGCAGCTGCCGGTCATTGAAAAAGAATGCCCTGCAGCAGCCTGGGCGGGAAACGTGACACGCTCTCCATTATCAAGACGTTAAGGCTTCACCAGCAGAGGCAGCACTTGAACCCAGTTCTGTTCGTGCTGATTCATGTTCTCAGCCTCGGACTTCATGTGCTCGGCAAGTACAATATGCCACCTCACTCCCGCTCATGCACTATCCAAGCAAACTACCTGAAAGCACATATTGTGGGTTGATTGTCTGGCAAAGGGTAAGCCAAGCTGAAACTGAACGGAGGGAGCTGAAACCAGGGGCAGCAGAGAAGGCAGCCATCGGCCACCTTTCACTCCACCCTGGGCAGCGCTCCCTCAGGAGGAGGCCCAGCACAGTGCCTGGCTCAGGGACGTGCTCATTCAATCTGTGGCTGACCCAGGTTCAAATTCTGACCCCCCCACTTAGCAGCAGTGCAGTCTTGGGAAAGGTACTTAACACCCGGGAGCCTACCTTTTTTTTTTTGTTTAATTCTCACCTCAGTATATGTTTTTAATGATTTTTAGGGAGAGGGGAGGTGAGGAAGGGAGAGGGAGAGAGAGCTTTAATGTGAGAGAAAAGCATTGATCGATTGCTTCCAGTATGTGCCCTGACAGGGGATAGAACCCCCCTTTTGATGTACAGGACAACGCTCCAACCAGCTGAACCCACCGGGGCTAGGGCCTGCTTTTTTTTTTTTTCTTCACTTGTTAATGGGGGTGCTACATATGCCACAGGATTTTTGTGTGAGAATTAAATGAGTTCAAGCATGTGAAAGCGGCCAGAAAAAAACACTCAATAGCTTTATTCTTCCAAGTCTTTTATAAAAGCTATGTTCTATCACACTCAGAAATGAGGTAACATAATAGTTATTTAAATGTTGGGTTTCCTTTTTTTTTTGGGGGGGGGCATTTTATTGCCAGAGGGGAAATCATATTCTGCAAGGATTTCTGCTTGGGAGGTGTCTGAAGACGTGACACTATGCTATCCAAAAACAACAACCCAAACAAACAGGAAGTACCATTCTCTCTGAAGCAGAGAACAACAGGAGTCTTCCTGGTAACAAATGGGTTTATTTCACTGATCAAATACCAAAAGGCAAGCCACTTTATTTTTATTTATTTATTTTTATACTTCTTATTGTTGATAGTATTGGGGGGGAGGGGAGATATCTGTAAGGCAAGACACTTTAGAATTCAAGTTTCTAAGCATTCCTTTAGGTTCTTGATGAGGAAAAAAACTGGTGGATACAACTTGAATTTATGCTTCAGTCAAATAGTAGTCAGTAATCTGTGTGCAGGGACTAAAATAAAATGCATAGATATAAGATATGGGGTCTAAACTTGTAGGTTATGTATAGTACAATAATGACGTGGGCTTTGACGTTATTAAGATGTTCACTCAAATTAAAATTGGCAAAATAAATAGACAGATAAGATAGATACAAAAAACACCAGGTGATTATGAGTACAACTAGGAAACCAGCCATTTTGAAGTTTATCCAGAGATTCTAACCAGTCAGAATAAGGAGCTCCTTGGACAGCCCTGTGCACAAGGTTCATTTATATGCAAGGCCTACTTAGGGATGGATCTAACAAAATTAACCAACAGAGTAACCTTGGGAAGAGATAAGACTTCCTAGAGCATTAACTTCAGTACCTGCAAAACTGGGGACTAGTTGAGAGACTATCGCTAACGTGCTTGGCACTCGGTAGGCACTCAACGGTTCAACCACTTCTATCCTCTGGGACACCCAGGGGTGTCTGCTCCCTCTTCCGTATGGAGGGAAGCTTTCCCTGGCTTTCCTCGCCATCCTTCAGCTGTTGGTTTCCAGCATCTTCAACACTGTGGTCAGTTTCTCCAAAAATAGCTCAGAGTTTATAAGTTACATTAGCAGAATACCTGCGGGAAGGTGTCATAGAAAGTGTGTAGCTGAGGTAAAGAACTAGACAGTGGTTAGTGGAGTGGATGCCCAGGTGTGTGAGTGTGGTGGCTGTCTTAATGTAGCCATGAGAAAGACATGGTTGTTCAACTCCAGGGTAAAAGTAAATCCTAAGACAGTAATGCCATATTCTTGAAGAAATCTGATCATAACAATATTCTTTTCAGACAATCAGGAAACCCAAACTTACATTGGACTCACCCTTAAGCCAACAAAAGCAACTGGAATGGGATGGGGAAAGGGAAAATGGTGCTCTCATATTGCTGGAACATAATGGCCACATATCAACGTCCTACAACCAGATTGCTGGTTTAGTTTTTAAAATGCAAGGTAGTAAAAAGCACAGCCAAAGGAACAGAAACGTGGCCTGAGACAAACTGATCTACAATTACTAGAAGGTGGTTCAAGAGGATCCAAAGATGTGCCAGACTGGTCTCCCCTCCCCGCCCCCCCCAACTTTATTAGGCGCTTTACTATTGCCCCTCTTAGAATTCATCAGACTCATAACTGGGATTTTAAATTAAATTGTACCTAACAACAGTCTTTATTGTAGGATGGCTTGAAAAGCTAGTCTTCTGAATCATAAACAGGGAAGGGTAGGATTACTATAAATTGTCTGCAAGAAAATACAAATTGCCAAGATAAAAACACCCACTGGCCTGCCAGTCTCAAGTTTCCTGTTTTGACATACTATATGCAGTAATTTGGTCTCCACAATCTCTTATTAGAAAATGAATGTGCTATTTTTTCTGAATGCTGCAATTACAATAATTGAATTTAAAATGGGGATTGAGTTTCTCTATTTGGAGGAAAAGAATAATTGTGCATTTCTGATTAAAATCAAGGGGGCTGAATGGAGGTTGTACAAATTCCAGCTCCAGTCTCCCTGAGAGACTCCTCCTCAGGCCAGAGGAGAGAGACATTCGCGCAGAGAAGCGGACCAGCCCCTCAGCAGCAGGCACTGTCTCTGGCCTCATTTGCTTTGTCTCCTGGCCTTCAGTCACGACGCCCCTGTGACAGAGGCAGTCAGAACACCATGGCATTGTTACATTTTAAATGGCAGCCATGCTGGAGCTCCCCACTGTGTCAAAAATTAAGAGTTAAAATGCAAGGAAAACAAACATCTCTTTGTGTCAAAAATGCCTGTCCCTTTCCAGCCTGCCAACATTCGGAGCACAGACTCTCTCCTCTGGATGGGGCATGTGACGGCAGAGGGAGGGGCGGTAAGAAGAGAACGCAGGCTTTTTTCTCAAGGGCTCTGCTTCTTTTGTTTTAGCAAAACATTGTATGACAAGCCACCTCTTAAGGTTCAGATGTAAGAACGAAAAAGGGATGGAGGAAGAGATCTTGCCCTTTTTTTGCTCTTTTTATTTTATTTTTCATGGCACCATTCAGTCTTCTGAAACCCCCATTTCTCCTAATGTGAAGGTGAAATTTAGTCTCACTCAAGTCCTTCCAAATGTTCCTTAAAACAGAGCTTCCTAAGGAAAGAGAAAAACGTTCCAGCACTAAGTGAGCCACGGATTGTCTCTCTATACTGTTTACTATTGTCTATTTCATGGCTTTATTGAGATATAACTGACGCGAACAGACTGCCCATATTTAAAGGGCACTATTTAATCCATCTTCTCATATACCCACCGCGAAGCCATCACCACAATCAAGATGGGGGTGCACACATCCACCGCCCCCAAGTTTCCTTGTGCTTTGTTAATCCCCGGCTCCTCTCCCTGCCCAACCACTGATCTGCTTCCTGTCACTATAGATTCATTTGTATATTTTCTAGAGTTTTGTGTAAATGGAATCACACAGTATTCACTTTTTCTGCCTGGTTTCTATCACTCACTGCTTACTATTTGGACGCCCAATGAAATGGGAGCCTCCTAGCTCCAGCGCAAGGCGGCCCCCGGAGGCTGCGTGGCCAGGGTTGACTGTCGTCCCCCAGGAATAGGACCGATTACTTGGTCTTACTTTATTCTTCGGCTTTACTATGTACTTCAGTAATCAATAAACACTTCTATGGCAGAAGGTTTATTTTACCCTATAAATCCAAGGAGCAGAGAATGATATTA